>NC_047107.1:56739263-57039263 GCF_902500255.1 Thalassophryne amazonica | reverse complement strand
AAAACCTATATGGATTTCAATCACGTGCGATTACATCAGACAAGCTTGAACCCTCGTGTGCATACGTGAGTTTTTTCACGCCTGTCAGTTGTGTCATTCGCCTGTGGGCAGGCTTTGAGTGAGCACTGGTCCACCCCTCCCGTCGAAATTCCTTTGTCTGAGAACTTCCTGAGAGACTGGCGCTTTGCTTGATCAAAATTTTTTTCGTGCGTCGGCACCCAGCCGCTCATGGCACGGCACCACAGCAAAACACCTCCGTTGGAAGTCTCACAGGACAAGTTTGAACATGCCCAGCTGTTAAACAATTTCTTGGATACTCACTCGACTGAAAGCCATCGAAACCACCTGAATCTTACGAATGGTTATCAACACGGAGATGTTTTGCTGTGGTGCCGCGCCATGCGGCTGGGTGCCAACACGTGAATCCGTCCGCACATCTTTCATTACAAAATCTCCTTTAACAGTGGAATGTCCGGATAAACTGCTGATCCCGACCTCTTCTGAAACTTCTCTGCTCTCTCACGATGTCCTGGGTCAACAGAGGCTTAAATTTGGAAGTTTTCAGCTCGAAACAGGCTGACGACGGCGGCTCGGGGCGCGGCGTGCTGTCCGGCGCCGTGGGCTGTCCTTAAAGCGATAGTAACACTCCTTAATCTCTCATCAGCCGTTAAAATTTTCACAGAAAACCGTCTGAATTTATCGAATGGTGTCCACTTGGATGTGCCTTACAGTTTCTGAAAAAAGTTTGATCAAGCAAAGCGCCAGTCTCTCAGGAAGTTCTCAGACAAAGGAATTTCGACGGGAGGGGTGGACCAGTGCTCACTCAAAGCCTACCCACAGGCGAATGACGCAACCGACAGGCGTGAGAAACTCACACATGCGCACGAGGGTTCAAGCTTGTCTGATGTAATCGCACGTGATTCAAATCCATATAGTTTTTGAAAAAAATAAAAAGGTCGGTTTCTTTTCTAATAGACCTCGTATTCTGTTTTGCTTTAACAACAGTCCATCAACTACACTCAGCTCACCTCTGACGTAGTAGAACTGTGGACAGGATCCTGCAGCCCATCCATTCCGCATGTTCTCCATCACGCGCTGTAGCTCTGGGTCTCTCGCTGTCTCGTCGATGATCTGCTGTGTCTTGGTGTCGGACACAGGAAGCGCTGCAGACACCGTGTTGACATGCACCTGGACATCTTCTTCGGTCGTGCTCGCACAACCCTTGACAAGAGTTCTGGACAATGCATCAGCGAGAATGAGGTGTTTGCCAGGTGTGTAGATGAGTTCGATGTCATACCTCTGCATTTTCATCATCATGCACTGTATCCTTGGTGACATTTCATTCAGGTTCTTTTTCATTATTGCAACGAGTGGACGATGGTCAGTCTCTACAGTGAAGGTGGGTAGGCCATATATGTAGCTATGAAACTTCTCAAGGCCAAACACTAATCCGAGACACTCTTTCTCAATTTGTGCATATCTGCACTCAGTCTCTGTCATAGACCTAGATGCATATGCTACAGGTTTCCAGTGCTCATCTTCAGCCTGTAGTAGTACTGCACCGATTCCATCTTTTCGAAGCATCTGTAGACACCTTGATTCTCTTGGTTGGATCGAAGAAGGTCAGCACAGGTGTGGCAGTGAGTGCATCTTTGAGCTTTTGCCACTCGCGCTCATGGTTGACTGTCCAGTCGAAGTTGTTGTCTTTGTGGAGCAGTTCACGCAGGTAAGTTGTCTTTGCTGAGAGGTTGGGTATGAATTTCCCAATGAGTTTACCATTCCCATGATGCATAGGATACCTGGTTTATCTGTGGGTTTTGGCATGTTCAGTATGGCGTTGATCTTTTCTTCATCTGGCTGTATGCCCTGAGCTGAGAGCTTGTCTCCCAGGAACATGATCTCTTGAGCAGCGAACTGGCATTTGTTTTTGTTGAGCTTAATCCATTCTTCTGTATTCGCTCCAGGACATTGGTCAGTCTTTGATTATGCTGCTGGATTGTGGACCCCCATATGATATGTCATCTACATAGGCTCTTACTCCATCCAGGCCTTCGATTATGTGTTCCATTGCCCTATGAAAGATCTCAGAAGCGGATATAATTCCAAAGGGCAGCCTCTGAAAGCATTATCGTCCAAAGGGTGTATTGAACGTACACATCCTGGTACTGCTCTCATCCAGCCTAAGTTGCCAAAAACCTTGTGACTCATCAAGTTTGGAGAAGTATCTGGTACCTGTCATCTCGCTGGTGATCTCCTCTCACTTGGGTATTTGATAGTGTTCACGCTTGATGGTTTCATTGAGGTCTTTTGGATCCATGCATATCCTCAACTCTCCATTCTTTTTCTTCACGCAGACCATGGAATTGACCCACTCTGTTGGTTCCTCAATCTTCTTTATCACACCAAGCACCATCATCCGCTCCAGTTCTTTCTTCAAGCTGTCTGCCAGTGGAACTCTTCTTGCAGCATGAACCACTGGCTGTGCATTGCTTTCAGCTGAATTTTGTACGTGAATGGCAGCACATCAAAACCTCTGAAGACGTCGGAGAAGTTCTGCACAATTGCGTCAGCAGAGTCAGGTAAGTCAGTCATGCTGGTGTTGATCCGATACACTCTTTTCACGAGCTCCAGACTTTCGCAGGCTTTGTCCCATCCATCCATCCATTTTCTTCCGCTTTATCCGGAGTCGGGTCGCGGGGGCAGCAGCTCAAGCAAAGCCGCCCAGACCTCCCGATCCACACACACCTCCCCCAGCTCCTCCGGAGGAACCCCAAGGTGTTCCCAAGCCAGCCGAGAGATGTAATCCTTCCAGCGTGTCCTGGGTCTTCCCCGGGGCCTCCTTCCAATGGGACATGCCCGGAACACCTCTCCAGCGAGGCGTCCAGGGGGCATCCGGAAAAGATGCCTGAGCCACCTCAACTGACTCCTTTCGACGTGGAGGAGCAGCGGCTCGACTCCGAGCTCCTCCCGAGTGACCGAGCTCCTCACCCTATCTCTAAGGGAGCGCCCAGGTACCCTGTGGAGGAAACTCATCTCGGCCGCTTGTACCCGCGATCTCGTTCTTTCGGTCATGAGCCAAATCTCATGACCATAGGTGAGGATCGAACGTAGATCGATCGGTAAATCGAGAGCTTTGCCCCCCTACTCAGCTCTCTCTTCACCACGACGGTCCGATACACGACCGCATCACTGCAGACGTTGCACCAATCCATCTATCGGTCTCACGCTCCATCAGTCCCTCACTCGTGAACAAGACCCCAAGATACTTAAACTCCCCCACTTGAGGCAAGGACACTCCACCGACCTGAAGAGGGCAAAGCACCTTTTTCCGGTCGAGAACCATGGCCTCGGATTTGGAGGTGCTGATTTTCATCCCAGACCCTCACACTCGGCTGCAAACCGCCCCAGTGCACGCTGAAGGTCCTGATTTGACGAAGCCAACAGAACCACATCGTCCGCAAACAGCAGAGACGAGATTCTGTGGTTCCCAAACCCCCCCTCTACTGCCCCGTTTTCTGTCCGCTACAATTTCCTTGACGAGCGTTGTGTAGCTTGGACACGGCACCAACGTCGTTTCTCTCACATTCACGTTGCTAATTGCTGCTTCACTGAACGTCCGTACGTGCTTTTTGCTAAGTTTGCTAGCTTGGCCAATCTGACAAAGCTATCAAAATTTTCTCCTGGCTGTTGCAGCCTCAAACAGAATACATATCTCTCGTATGTCTCGTTTTTCTTAGGAGAACAATGAGCTTCGAACTTGGTTAGCACAGTGTCCAACTTTAAGCGGTCTTCTCCCTCCTCATAAACGAAAGTATTGTATACTTCAATGGCTTGTGGCCCAGCTATATGAGGTCTATTAGAAAAGTGTCCGACCTTATTATTTTTTTCAAAAACCATATGGATTTGAATCACGTGTGATTACATCAGACATGCTTGAACCCTCGTGGGCATGCAAGAGTTTTTTCACGCCTGTCGGTTACATCATTCGCCTGTGGGCAGTCTTTGAGTGAGGAGCCACCCACCCTCTCGTCGATTTTTTCATTGTTTAGGAATGGCTCAGAGACTGCTGCTTTGTTTAATCAAATTTTTTTTAAAACTGTAAGGCACAACTGAGTGGACACCATTCGATAAATTCAGCTGGTCTTCGGTAAAAATTTCAACGGCTGATGAGAGATTTTGGTCTGGTAGTGTCGCCGTAAGGACAGCCCACAGCGCCTGACGGCGATCTGCGCTTCGAGGCGGCAGCGTCTCGCCGTTTCAAGTTGAAAACTTCCACATTTCAGGCTCTGTTGACCCAGGAAGTCATCAGAGAACAGAGAACTTTCATAAGAATTCGGCATGAGGAGTTTATTCGGACATTCCATTGTTAACGGACATTTTGTAATGAAAGAACGTGCGGGCAGAGTCGCATGTCGTGCCGGACCCGACCGCGGGGGGTCGCGACAGGAAAAACACTTCCGTTGGAAACCTTAATGGGCAAGTTGGAACATGCCCAAGCTGTTAAACAATTTCTCAGTTACTCACTTGTTGAAAGCCATCAAAAGCCGCCTGAATTTTACAAATGGTTTTCAACACGGAGGTGTTTTTCCTGTCGTGGCGCACACAGATTCGCCGAGTCGTCACGGAAACAACTCGGCAAATTTGCACGCACGTCTTTCATTAAAAAATGTCCTTAAACAGTGGAATGTCTGCATAAAGTCTTCATGCCGGCCTCTTCTGAATCTTCTCTGTTCTCTCACGACGTCCTGGGTGAATTAAGCCTTAAATTACGATGTTTTCAGGTCGAAACAGGCCGACGACGGCGCCTGGAAGCGCTGCAGGACGTCCCGCTCTGTGGGAAGTCCTTACACCGACAGAAACACCCCATAATCTCTCATCAGCCCTTAAACTTTTCACCGAAAACCAGCTTAATTTCTCGAATAGTATCCACTCGGATATTCCTCACAGGTCCAGAAAAAATTTTGATAAAGCAACGCGTGCCGTCTGGAGCAGCGTGTGAAACAAAGGAATTCAGCCGAGAGGGCAGGACCACATCTCACTCAAGGCCTGCCCACAGGGAAATGACGTCACCGACACGCGTGAAAAAACTCACGCATGCGCATGAGGGTTCAAGCATGATTGGTGGAATCGCACGTCATTCAAATCCATATAGTTAAAAAAAATAAATAAAAGGGTCGGTTTATTGTCTAATAGACCTCGAAGTTAGCAGTAAAGCTACCTTTCTGGTGTCTGGTTTTGATTCTAGCCTCATTGCTTCGATGTAGAATCGAAACTGCTGCCGAAAAGTGTGACAATTACTGTCGACAATCCCGGTCAACTTCAGGTGCTCCGGTGGTTTCAACTCCATCATCGTCTAATTTCTTGGCGTTGAAGTCTTACTGCCATATTTCCTAAATGGCTTAGCTTTTTTCTTATCTTGTCAACTGTTGTGTGTAAAGAACTATAAACCTGAATTTTTTTTTTTTTTTTTGGTTATGTTGTACATACCAGGTTGTCCCAGTTGCTCAGTGGAACAAACAGGACTTAATTTTCCATGCCAGGCAATGGATGCTGGAGTCTGTGTCTTTGGATTCTGCTTCTTGGAGTTTGCTTTCCTTCGTCTCCTTCAGCAAGATTTCCTCAGCAGTTGGTGGGAAGTCCTACATCACAAAGACCTTTGTTGTACATCATTTCTCTTTTAAGCAGCACAGATTTAGACATATCAATTAAACTAACCCCAGCATTCACATTCTTCAGAATTTGTGCTGCATGGTACAGACGCAGAGTCCTACATTGGCTTAAAGTGAGAGCCTCTGCTATGACCTCACAGTTTAGGACTTCATTTTCAGTTGCCTAGTTGGGAACAAAACAAGTCACTTCATGAAATTACATACTACACTTGCACTTGACAAGAAGAGAAGCAGGTCAAATAATAAGCAGCTCACTGAACACATAAAAACTCCACAATTAACAGAGTTTTGCTGCTTCCACTGTGCAGGATATGTCACAGTCCAACCTTCCAGGCCACCAGAAATCTGAAGACATTTCTACAAAAGAAACTGTCAATAGTTTAGTGTCATGCCATGTAATTGTAATTAATGACAAATGTTGCATATGACCCTCTCGTTACCTGAGGAGGTCCATGTCACCCTCACTGATCTGACAGTAAAGCCTGAGTGGCTTTTGCCGTTTCTGCATAATTAGCTTAACAAAAACACTTTTGTTCAAAATGTCAGAGGTATTTTTACAAAAAAAAAAAAAAAAAAATCTATGAATAACGTAAAACTTTAAAATTAATGGTGGCTCACCCAAAGATTAAAATGGTTCCCTGTCTCTGGATAGTAATGACCCACAATCCTCAGCAGGAAAACCTTGTCTGACACCTATAGTACAATAATACAGGTAGGGCAACACATATCTACTTTGTCTTATATGTTGGAAAAAAAAAGTTTAAAAAAGGACCTACAGGGATGCATTTGACGACCTTGTCACTGACAGCTCCATTATTTGTCCATTCTTGGTGCCACAAAATGAAATCATAGACACCCAAAGAACCACACTATAACATAAAATGTCGTATTAATAGCAGCAAATGTTGATAAGAGAACAAACAATAAATGGAGGAACATTACCATGTTTTCTTGAGCCAGCTGGGCAACTCGGTAGTTAACTGCCTGCAAAACAATACAGTGGTTAAAAAAAAAAAAATATGCTAAGTATAAGGAAAACATATACTTAATAATGCATTAACTGTCATTACAGTTCAGTTCACTTATTACTTAATTTCACAGAATTTTTGTCAACACATCATCCGTCGACCATGGCATAACCATGGAAGACTGTCCCAACAACTCCTGTGGGCAAATGCTGCCAATATCCTTTATTGTCACTGGAAATCGCCTTGAGACATAACTTAGGGCTTGATTTTCATCACGGGATCCACTGAACAACTCCTTGAGTTTTTCCTTAAACCACACATATTACTTTTTAAATTATATTAAAAAAAAGTTAAGAAAAAGGAAAATGACAAGGATACTAAGAAATTACCTTGTCATTATCATCGATCGCATAGAATTGTGCTTCAAATGAAGATTTGACGATGCTATCAGGTTGGATGTTGAGATCGTCAGCTAAAGTTCGCTGACAGTCTTCCTTTCCCTCTAAAAAATATCAAAGAACAAAAAATTATGAATTTGGAAAACAGGTTTACTTTGCCGTTTTCACAGGACCAAATAAAGGGCATGGTTATGACACTTCCTTTTTTATTTTACCACTGCCACAACTTTTAAATCCTTTTTTATTATGTAATAGCATATAGTGAACAAGCTTACCAGCAGACTGCAATTCCAGCATCCCATGAAGGCCAATAGATAACTGTGTATTGCATAAGGCCTCCATTTCTGCCTTAAAAGTTTTATTTTATCATTGTGCAGATCTATCAGTACCCTTACAGTCTGTTTAAAATGTGGCTCTTTCATTTGGCGCAATGAGTTGCGAACTGATGCAAGTTCCCAATTGAACTGTTCTGCAGCTGAAGAGTTAATCTCTTTCCTTAGGCTGGGGCAAATGTTCAGACTTCTCAGCTTCTCTTCTGACAATCATCTGATATAACTGGGGTCAAAATAAACAGAACACTGCCATCTACTGGTGCCCAGACGCTTAGTACTTAGGGCAAATATTGCCATGAACACTACTGGCCAGTAGATGGCAGCTAGAGGCCTTGAAACAAAATTCCAGATAATCCCTGTCTGCTACATTTAAAATGCGTGGAATTTAACAAACGCAAATACAATAACAACGTCTATAAACCCAGAGAATATATTCACGTGAGTTTTAGGCACTAGAATTTAATGCTGTTGTCCATGGAGCCTGAACAGAGTGTCTGAAATGCAATTGTCCTGTCGTGATGTACTGAGATTACATCATCCTACCCATAATGCACTGCTGGGCACAGCATGTGCTCACAAACCTTAAAATTAGCACATTACTTTAAAACTAAAACATATATCTGATATTTTCACTTTATAAAACTTCAGACATGACAGTAATTTTAAATAACTTGTCCAAAATTAGTTTGGTTAAAATTGAACCATAAGTTAAAAATGTATGCCTCGGGATGACTTAGGTGATATTGCCAGCATATGGGTATGGTGTTAAAAAAATATATATATTTTTGGCCATTTCTCTTTTGTCTACAGAAGCTAGAGACACTCTCTTCTGTTAGAGAGTATAACTGTCCATCTGTTACAAACTTTTAACAGGTAGGCGCTGAACTGATTTTAAAAATGCTTGTAGCTGTTCAGCTTTGTTTACTTTATCTGTCTAAAAGTTATCTGACAAAAATTAATCGGAAGATAATTCGTCCGATAATGGTTTTTAAAGTTATCTAAAAAGATAATTTGATAATGAAAACATTATCTTCGATAATTATCTGTTATCGGATTACCGGAAGTGTGCCCACCACTGGTTATAGGCTTGGAAAATAAATACATACAAATCATATAAAAAAAACATTTCCCACCTCCAGCTTTCTGTAACTTTAAATACAGCTTTGGGTGTATGTCCTTGAAGTTGAGAAGTTCTTGAAGCCTGTTAACCAGATCTGCAATGGACCCCTCAGCAGACACACCCAAAGCATTACAGGCATCTTGCATTTCTTTTTTCGCAGGCTGCAAATTGAAACGACAAAAGAGACCCAGTTCGCACATTATGTCATGTAACATATTGATGCGAATAACATTAGGAATGTAGACTGTAGGCCTATGTCTATAGGTTACAGTATACTGACTAACACAATGGCACTGGTGATTTTACTGTGTATGGTATCATTACCATTATGTTTGAAGTTATTACACTTTTCTACATGTATGATGTATATAGCACTGTCCATATTTAGTCCATACCTGTTATGAGTCCCTCTGCTACCAGTGACCTGTCCAAGTCAGACCATGCCTTGACTATATCAACCTCCAGGTCTTTGTCAGATACAGTCTTTGGATCTGGCCTTTTAAATGTCCCAACTGCCATTTAAGTTTTGCACACAATTAAATAAACATGGCAACCATGCAAATATTCATTAAGAAACAGGCTCACCAATAACTTAAAATATGTAATCCAAACATAGATACATTTCCATATCAACATTCAGAAAGATATGTTATTTACTCTGCCCACCTAACAGACTTGATACAGGCACTAGAGGTGGGCGATACCGGGAATTTTGCTATTGATCTGATACCAAGTAAATACAGGCCCAGCATCACTGATATTGATACAGATACTTTTTCATATTTAAGCTTCATAGATCCAAAGGATCCAAAAGAGCTACGATAGAATTTTGCCAAGCATTGTACGTGACAACAAAATACTTTATTATCATAATCAACATTTTTGTTTAAAAAATATCACTCAACACAACTTAAAACAAAATCTCCTGAGGTAGAGGGTTGACAAACCACAATACAAGGTTGCGCTGCTCCGTGTTGTGTGACACAGCGCAGCGCAGCTCTTACAGAGAGTAGACTTTGATGAATCTGCGTGCGCAGCAGTCAGTGTGTGTGGACAGAAAAAAGCTTGAGTATCGATCTTTTTACACGAGGATCGTTCAATATAAATACCAGCGTTGGTATCGATGTTATCGATATTAGGATCGATCCGCCCACCTCTAACAGGTACACATTTGTATGTGCCAGTCAGTTATGAGAATCTCTATCGTCAATGAGATGTTACTGAAGATGAAAACATAGAAAAAAATGTCTTACTTGGGACATCAAAGGCCAGTTTCCAGTTGGCATTGGCAACAACCACAGCTGGATGGTGCCCACACTGGGAGCAGGAGAACTCAAATTTGAAGTTGGTGAGGGATAAATAGTGATGAAAGTCCCGCTCACTATTTGGTGGTGGTACCTGTTGTCATTTAAAAATGAGAGTCTCCAGCATGCGTCCACTGGTTGTCTTGTTCTGCAAAGACACAACATACAAATGATATCTGTTAACAGTTACTCACTGATGTAAATGCTGGCTGAAATTTTAAAACAAATGTTTTCCCTTACCGCCAATCCAGACACCAGAAGTGCACACAAAGGCAATGTGATGAGGACGCGGTTGTTAAAGTTGTGAAATCCAGAAGTATATTCTTGGAATCTCACAACATTTAAACATACTGGGCACTCCTTAACAGCTACACAGACACCTATTAATTGAAAGAAAAGAATTTCCAGTATCTCGTGAAACAGGAAAAAGTTTAATTACATATACACAGCACTGTAACTTTGCTGTAGCAGCTGTAACTGAATACAAATTTGAATGTGAGATCCTGATGGATACAGTCCTGCAAAAGCATAGATTTGCATTTTTTGAGACTTACCTTTTTTTTTTTTTTTTACATTTTTTATCCCATACACCACAGCTTGGGTGGTTACTGTTGTGAGTGGATTCAGAGCTGGAGGGGTGGAACCTGGGCAGTAGGGGCAAGTGTGTTCTGAGGGGACAAAACACTGTGGTGGTTCCTGCTCATTTGTCCTCAGCTCCACAGGCAAATCCTGAAGGCACGAAATGCGCTTGTGTGTGACCAGATATTCAGTCACTATGCAGGTTTTCTGTGTGTTGAAATTGTGTGTTTCACAGCTGATGGTGCTTTCAACAATGTGACTTTCCAGGTCATCTATGTCGTGTGACTGAATGTCTGATGTTGCCATTAAGGTTCCTGGGGACTCTTGATAAATCCACCACATTGCCATCATACGGTGAATACACCCGTGTGAGGTCCCAGTTCCCCCACACTGACAGTTCCACTTTCCAGCCACAGAATCAAAAGTGACTCTGGTTCTTCTGAACTGACACCAGTTGTCTGTCTCATTAGTGAAGACAGAGAAAAATACCCACCATTTGAGTATCCCGCCTCTTCAAAAATAACAGGGAACACACTGTCAACTTCACAATTTTTGGCAGCCATGTTTAGGTTCTCACACCTGACCCCCCCATTCAGAGGACATCAGTCCTTTTTTCAACATGTCTTGGAGGGAGGCAGCTGTGAGGGTTGCTGGCTTAACATAAGAGATGTGCATTGCCAGGACAATGCACATCTCTGCACATCTCACATTGCTGCTAATCCTCCGCCCCGGCGGAGGATTAGCAGCAATCTTCCATTCCAGCTTATTAATTAATCAAAAACCCAGAGAGAGCTTTAATTCATTTGAAAGCTTGACTCTTAGTCTTGTCCATCCAAATTGAAGTCTATCTATCGTCCACCTGGTCGTTACTGTGAGTTTCTCTGTGAATTTTCAGACCTTTTGTCTGACTTAGTGCTTAGCTCAGATAAGATAATTATAGTGGGCGATTTTAACATCCACACAGATGCTGAGAATGACAGCCTCAACACTGCATTTAATCTATTATTAGACTCTATTGGCTTTGCTCAAAAAGTAAATGAGTCCACCCACCACTTTAATCATATCTTAGATCTTGTTCTGACTTATGGTATGGAAATAGAAGACTTAACAGTATTCCCTGAAAACTCCCTTCTGTCTGATCATTTCTTAATAACATTTACATTTACTCTGATGGACTACCCAGCAGTGGGGAATAAGTTTCATTACACTAGAAGTCTTTCAGAAAGCGCTGTAACTAGGTTTAAGGATATGATTCCTTCTTTATGTTCTCTAATGCCATATACCAACACAGTGCAGAGTAGCTACCTAAACTCTGTAAGTGAGATAGAGTATCTCGTCATAGTTTTACATCCTCATTGAAGACAACTTTGGATGCCTGTAGCTCCTCTAAAAAAGAGAGCTTTAAATCAGAAGTGCCTGACTCCGTGGTATAACTCCAAACTCGTAGCTTAAAGCAGATAACCCATAAGTTGGAGAGGAAATGGCGTCTCACTAATTAGAAGATCTTCACTTAGCCTGGAAAAAGAGTCTGTTGCTCTATAAAAAAGCCCTCCGTAAAGCTAGGACATCTTTCTACTCATCACTAATTGAAGAAAATAAGAACAACCCCAGGTTTCTTTTCAGCACTGTAGCCAGGCTGACAAAGAGTCAGAGCTCTATTGAGCTGAGTATTCCATTAACTTTAACTAGTAATGACTTCATGACTTTCTTTGCTAACAAAATTTTAACTATTAGAGAAAAAATTACTCATAACCATCCCAAAGACGTATCGTTATCTTTGGCTGCTTTCAGTGATGCCGGTATTTGGTTAGACTCTTTCTCTCCGATTGTTCTGTCTGAGTTATTTTCATTAGTTACTTCATCCAAACCATCAACATGTTTATTAGACCCCATTCCTACCAGGCTGCTCAAGGAAGCCCTACCATTATTTAATGCTTCGATCTTAAATCTGATCAATCTATCTTTGTTAGTTGGCTATGTACCACAGGCTTTTAAGGTGGCAGTAATTAAACCATTACTTAAAAAGCCATCACTTGACCCAGCTATCTTAGCTAATTATAGGCCAATCTCCAACCTTCCCTTTCTCTCAAAAATTCCTGAAAGGGTAGTTGTAAAACAGCTAACTGATCATCTGCAGAGGAATGGTCTATTTGAAGAGTTTCAGTCAGGTTTTAGAATTCATCATAGTACAGAAACAGCATTAGTGAAGGTTACAAATGATCTTCTTATGGCCTCGGACAGTGGACTCATCTCTGTGCTTGTTCTGTTAGACCTCAGTGCTGCTTTTGATACTGTTGACCATAAAATTTATTACAGAGATTAGAGCATGCCATAGGTATTAAGGCACTGCACTGCGGTGGTTTGAATCATATTTGTCTAATAGATTACAATTGTTCATGTAAATGGGGAATCTTCTTCACAGACTAAAGTTAATTATGGAGTTCCACAAGGTTCTGTGCTAGGACCAATTTTATTCACTTTATACATGCTTCCCTAGGCAGTATTATTAGATGGTATTGCTTAAATTTTCATTGTTACGCAGATGATACCCAGCTTTATCTATCCATGAAGCCAGAGGACACACACCAATTAGCTAAACTGCAGGATTGTCTTACAGACATAAAGACATGGATGACCTCTAATTTCCTGCTTTTAAACTCAGATAAAACTGAAGTATTTGTACTTGGCCCCACAAATCTTAGAAACATGGTGTCTAACCAGATCCTTACTCTGGATGGCATTACCCTGACCTCTAGTAATACTGTGAGAAATCTTGGAGTCATTTTGATCAGGATATGTCATTCAAAGCGCATATTAAACAAATATGTAGGACTGCTTTTTTGCATTTACGCAATATCTCTAAAATCAGAAAGGTCTTGTCTCAGAGTGATGCTGAAAAACTAATTCATGCATTTATTTCCTCTAGGCTGGACTATTGTAATTCATTATTATCAGGTTGTCCTAAAAGTTCCCTAAAAAGCCTTCAGTTAATTCAAAATGCTGCAGCTAGAGTACTGACGGGGACTAGAAGGAGAGAGCATATCTCACCCATATTGGCCTCTCTTCATTGGCTTCCTGTTAATTCTAGAATAGAATTTAAAATTCTTCTTCTTACTTATAAGGTTTTGAATATCAGGTCCCATCTTATCTTAGGGACCTCGTAGTACCATATCACCCCAATAGAGCGCTTCGCTCTCAGACTGCAGGCTTACTTGTAGTTCCTAGGGTTTGTAAGAGTAGAATGGGAGGCAGAGCCTTCAGCTTTCAGGCTCCTCTCCTGTGGAACCAGCTCCCAATTCAGATCAGGGAGACAGACACCCTCTCTACTTTTAAGATTAGGCTTAAACTTTCCTTTTTGCTAAAGCTTATAGTTAGGGCTGGATCAGGTGACCCTGAACCATCCCTTAGTTATGCTGCTATAGACGTAGACTGCTGGGGGGTTCCCATGATGCACTGTTTCTTTCTCTTTTTGCTCTGTATGCACCACTCTGCATTTAATCATTAGTGATCGATCTCTGCTCCCTCCACAGCATGTCTTTTTCCTGGTTCTGTCCCTCAGCCCCAACCAGTCCCAGCAGAAGACTGCCCCTCCCTGAGCCTGGTTCTGCTGGAGGTTTCTTCCTGTTAAAAGGGAGTTTTTCCTTCCCACTGTAGCCAAGTGCTTGCTCACAGGGGGTCGTTTTGACCGTTGGGGTTTTACATAATTATTGTATGGCCTTGCCTTACAATATAAAGCGCCTTGGGGCAACTGTTTGTTGTGATTTGGCGCTATATAAAAAAATTGATTGATTGATTGATAATGTGCCTTTTTAAGTTACTTGGAGAACTTAGCACAGCTGTACAGTGTGGACATGGTACGTGGCCTGGCTTGGAGTCTATGTTGTCTATAGGGTTTTCTGTTATATTGTTGGCTTTTCGTTTTGAAGTCTTTCTGTTATCTGTAAAAGGATAAACAAAGCCATAGTAATGAAACTCTGCAAAGATACAAAAATATGCTACTTTCTGGATGCATGGTAGATTTTACATGTTGTGTAGTATTATTATCACTACCAGCCTCAAACTCAGCAATTTAGCAGTTCATGGAAAAATACAATAAAAATATAGACAAAGATTTAATGTCATTTACTACCTTGTTTTTTGCTTGAAGCAAGTCCTGCAGGAGATGAATAAAATGACAAAGTGGTAAACATTACGAGTGTATAATTATACAGGTCATAACATCAAAATGGACTTAAAAAAAAACTGCACCCCAAAATCTGAACAAAATTATACAAACATATATTACTAGGATGTTGACATGTGGGTAACCACAGGTTGTAGATGCGGTTATTTGTACTATATATGGAGGACAGCTGACTTTTGGGGAAAACCTATTTGCAGTTATACTACATTTAAACTACATTATACTGCTGTCTGGGATGTTCCAGATGTACAGACTGATGAATTCTGTCAGGTCTGCATCCCAATCACATGCTTTTACTTTGAAATACAGGCTCTTATTGTGGAAGTACGACGTAAACAGGCTTGTATTCAAAACAAATTAGCTATTTCTCAAAAAATATTGGTCCAATCACCTTGCTGTTTTCACTACTTGAATCCTCATGGAAACAAACAAACAAAACATAAGCATGCCAAAGGATGAAAGTCAACTCTTTCTGGATTTCAATTGATGCTCCTGTTACACAAACACACTAACAATGGATTGTAAGTTTTAATGGGTGACAAATACCAAACAAATAAATGACTGTAATTTAAAATGTTGTTGATTTATATCTATTCCTTTGTTCAAAGCTTGGAAACCAATGTTAAAGTCAAGCTAGATGTTTAACATATTCTAATGATTCCAGCCTTTCGTACACAGTGATGCAAACATCTTATTATGGGGAGTGTCAGATATTCAGAAGAAATACTTTAACACATCTCAGCAAAATACAGAATTTATTCTATTTTTATGGGTTCATGCCTTTGTGATGTTGATTGTTGTAGGGATAAAAGTGTGATTTGACAGCACAACCCTTACCATGTATGTCTTTCAAATGCTTCATGAAGTTCCATGGCCGTGAAATACTTTTAAAATTACAAAATGGACAATGGTAGTGGCTTCTGGATGCTTGTGATTTGTCCTTGCAGAAGCAGGCCACCACAAATTTGTCTGGAAAAAACAAACAAACAACAACAACAACCATAAAAGTAATTTTGAAAAAAAAAAATGTAATTGCATCCTACACCTGTAATGTTCAGCTGAACATACAAATATGAAAACTTTATTATCCTCAGATGTGGATTTTTTTTTTCTTTAGTTTCACCATAAAAACACAGAGAAATGTTATGACATGGTCTGAAATCATACCTTCATTGTTTTCCACAAAGTAAATGGCATCTACAAGATGCTTTTTGCAAAGATGATTCTTATTTTCCAGTTCCTTTTTTTGACAAAAGACACATTCAGAACCATCACAGGCCAAAAACGATGCAACACCCGATGTGACCCTGTGAAAAATAATAACAAATAAAAATAAATGAAAGCCCAACGGCTAAAACTTACTTTATAAGTACGTGAAAATTGTTTAATGCAGGAGTACATAAACCTTTATATGTGTGTCACAATAATTTATCTCACTAAGTCCTTTTGTTTACTTATAAGTCTTTCTCACCTTCCATTTTCCAAACCGGTTTAAAATGCAAAAAGATGTGTCCGTACTCAAGAGTCTGTGGATACATTAAAGTTGGTCCTAGTATGTAAACTTACATATCATGAATTAACAACTTTTTTAACGCATAGAAAAACAAACAAACATGTTTTATGCAATGAAAAAAATGTTTTTATGTTGTTAAACTTGAGTTAAAATTCAAACTTTTGGATTGTTGTGCAAATATTTTTTGGTTTACATGTTTGTTTGTTTTTATCATTACAGGTGCCATGTTTTTGTAAAATTCTTAATTATCCCGAATAAATATAACTACCTACCAAGATCTCTCCAGTCCTCCTTTTCGGTGATAATGGCGGAGAAGAAACGTGTTGAAAAGATGGCCTGCAGTGATACACCCCTTTTTCACACCTTTCGTACTGTATACGCCCCCAGGACCAACCTTGTTGTCTTCACACTTGTTTACCAGAGGTTGCAGTTAAAATAAGTGGGGGTGGGGGAAGCAGCTCAGTGAAGCTGACCCCCCACCCACATAAAAAAATCCAAGCAAACACACTGAGGGGGTTGTGCTTCATTTGTGCAGATTTGTTGTATTTGTGCTGCTATGGTTTTTGAGATATTAAAGATTATTTTTTTTAGGTCATTCAGAGGTCATCACCCCCCGGCTTTCCCCAAAATGAACCAGACTGGTCCACCTTTTTAGTGCTTCATTTGTGCTGTTAAAATTTTTATTTGTGCTGCTTTACTTTCTGAGATATTAAGAGTTTTATTTCGAACCACCTTGAGCAAATGTGGAGATGTCTGGAGTTCTACTTGATGTTGACATGTCCTGTCTCAGGACTTATGTCCTTTTTTGTCCTTTTTTTAACTGTGATGTGAGAGTTTGAGCAGAGAACAAGGAACTAATGCCTGCAGCCAGACTTTTTTTTCTTTTAATTGTTCACATGTGCGCGCGTGAACGAACGTCCATGAGTGGACTAGAGATATCCAGACTTTTTACTGGATATTTCTGGCAGTCAGTCTGCATTTTTTTTTTTTTTGTGGTCTTTTTCAGCGTGTAGTTTTTACTGCATTAAGTACACGGTATAAAAACAATCCTGCGTGATTTATACTGCGGGAACAATGGAACACAGCAGGAATCATAAATTGTCTTCGAGTCACGCCGGGTAACGCCTTTGCCCCGACTTTGCCCCGACTTGCGCTGGAACTACTTCCTTTCTGCGTCGAGCACAGGATGCCAAAAAATTAACAAACAGGTTTAATTTTTCGGCGCCCGACTTGCTTCCTCCTTTGCGCCGAGCTGCATCGTCTCGGCACTGAGTTGCTTCCACGCAGCGTCGTCATAATGACGCACGGCGCAACTGGGAGCAACCGGGAGCACCCCCAGTGTGAAAGGGGCATAAGGTTTTGTGAGAAATTTAGTTTTAGTGTAGTTTCACGTTTTGCCAGCAGGGGGACAGTTCAAAAGTGCTCGATCGTCTTCAGAATGGCTGAAGTGAGGAAAGGAAATGCTGTTCTCTGCTCGTCTCATTATTTTCCTGTTATTTACAGGTTAGTATATGTCACCAAGCACACCTTTGTTTTGTTCTTCATTTTGTAAATAAAATAACTTTGTTTAGCACTTGTATTTTATTAATCATGGAGCATACTTTACATGCGTCTTCACTGAATCATGTCTGTGCTAAATCTGATCTGTGTACAACAGTGATCATTCATTAATAAGGAATGCTACTGACACCTTGTGGTAGGAAGTAGAATTACACATATTACGTCCCCCTTTCTTTGAAGTAGATAACCAAATTAAATGCATTACAGGTGTCAGTTTGTTTTAAACCATTTACCTTAGATAACTTTTCATTTAACTTGCATAGATTACTTATCTTACTATTGGTCGTAGCAACATAACTCATAATTCATTTCTCAGTACTCAGCTACTGTAAGACACAATGGCAAATTACTGTGACTAAACTTAAGCATTAATATAACCATAACACACAACACATAATAAAGGACATTAACTCTTTTTTTTTTTTTTTTACACAGGTTAAGTCTCATTAACTCCTTTTTTTACAGGTCAAGTCTTTCAGGTTTCTTGATTGTTCTTGCGGATCTTCTTGTCGCTGTTTCACCTGGAATAAATGTATTGGTTAGATTTTCAGTGTGTGTGTCTGTGTTGCAGTGTGTAGTGTGTGTAGAGTTGGACTCAGCTTGGGCTTGACTGAGCTCTTGGTCTGGAAGACTCTGGTGTTGCTGGTGTCTTCAGGAGACTGCGCCGGTTTCGCCTGATGATCTGTCCTTCTGGCGTTCTCACGGTGTAGGACTGTGGAGCGACCTCTTGAAGAACAGTGGCTTTCGTCGTCCATCCTTCAGGACTTTCAATCCTGACTGTGTCATCCTGACAGTGGTGGAAGCGGCTTTGCTGTCTGTAATAGAAAGTCTTTTGTTTCATTTTCTGATGTTTCAACTTTTGTTCCAGCTTTAGGTGTTTCTTTTGCTTTGAACAGGTTGGAAGTGTTGTTCGGAGCTTTCTTTTCATTAGCAGCTCAGCAGGTGACAGCCCGCACTCCAGAGGTGATGCTCTGTAGCTTAGTAGAGCCAGGTAAGGATCAGAGTCACTGTCTGCAGCCGAGTCACTGTCTGCAGCCTTCTTCACCAGCTGCTTGAGGATGTGAATGCCTTTCTCTGCTTTGCCATTAGACTGTGCATACAGTGGGCTAGATGTGACATGCTTGAAATCATAGACTTTTGCAAAGTCTTGCCACTCTTTGCTACTGAAGCATGGTCCATTGTCACTCATTACTGTATGTGGAATGCCATGTCTGGCGAAGATGGATTTGGCAAGTGTAATGACACAGTTGGACGATGTACTTGAGAGTAATGCCATCTCGGGGTAATTTAAGAAATAGTCAATTACTACTAAGTAGTCCTTTCCTTTCAGGTGAAACAAGTCCATTCCCACTTTGTGCCACAGTGTTGTTAGCACATCAGTTACAGTCATTGGCTCTTTTGTTTGTTTGTTTCTGTATTTCTGGCATGTTTCGCATCTACTTATCATGTTGTCAATGTGTTTGTTAAGCCCAGGCCAGAACACTGTCTCCCTTGCCCTTCTTTTACATTTTTCGACACCTAGGTGTCCTTCGTGTATTCTCTGCAGTAGCTCTTGTCTGAGCGTACTTGGAATGACTACGAGGTCTATTAGAAAAGAAGCCGACCTTTTTATTTTTTTCAAAACCTATATGGATTTCAATCACGTGCGATTACATCAGACAAGCTTGAACCCTCGTGTGCATACGTGAGTTTTTTCACGCCTGTCAGTTGTGTCATTCGCCTGTGGGCAGGCTTTGAGTGAGCACTGGTCCACCCCTCCCGTCGAAATTCCTTTGTCTGAGAACTTCCTGAGAGACTGGCGCTTTGCTTGATCAAAATTTTTTCGTGCGTCGGCACCCAGCCGCTCATGGCGCGGCACCACAGCAAAACACCTCCGTTGGAAGTCTCACAGGACAAGTTTGAACATGCCCAGCTGTTAAACAATTTCTTGGATACTCACTCGACTGAAAGCCATCGAAAACCACCTGAATCTTACGAATGGTTATCAACACGGAGATGTTTTGCTGTGGTGCCGCGCCATGCGGCTGGGTGCCAACACGTGAATCCGTCCGCACATCTTTCATTACAAAATCTCCTTTAACAGTGGAATGTCCGGATAAACTGCTGATCCCGACCTCTTCTGAAACTTCTCTGCTCTCTCACGATGTCCTGGGTCAACAGAGGCTTAAATTTGGAAGTTTTCAGCTCGAAACAGGCTGACGACGGCGGCTCGGGGCGCGGCGTGCTGTCCGGCGCCGTGGGCTGTCCTTAAAGCGATAGTAACACTCCTTAATCTCTCATCAGCCGTTAAAATTTTCACAGAAAACCGTCTGAATTTATCGAATGGTGTCCACTTGGATGTGCCTTACAGTTTCTGAAAAAAGTTTGATCAAGCAAAGCGCCAGTCTCTCAGGAAGTTCTCAGACAAAGGAATTTCGACGGGAGGGGTGGACCAGTGCTCACTCAAAGCCTACCCACAGGCGAATGACGCAACCGACAGGCGTGAGAAAACTCACACATGCGCACGAGGGTTCAAGCTTGTCTGATGTAATCGCACGTGATTCAAATCCATATAGTTTTTGAAAAAAATAAAAAGGTCGGTTTCTTTTCTAATAGACCTCGTATTCTGTTTTGCTTTAACAACAGTCCATCAACTACACTCAGCTCACCTCTGACGTAGTAGAACTGTGGACAGGATCCTGCAGCCCATCCATTCCGCATGTTCTCCATCACGCGCTGTAGCTCTGGGTCTCTCGCTGTCTCGTCGATGATCTGCTGTGTCTTGGTGTCGGACACAGGAAGCGCTGCAGACACCGTGTTGACATGCACCTGGACATCTTCTTCGGTCGTGCTCGCACAACCCTTGACAAGAGTTCTGGACAATGCATCAGCGAGAATGAGGTGTTTGCCAGGTGTGTAGATGAGTTCGATGTCATACCTCTGCATTTTCATCATCATGCACTGTATCCTTGGTGACATTTCATTCAGGTTCTTTTTCATTATTGCAACGAGTGGACGATGGTCAGTCTCTACAGTGAAGGTGGGTAGGCCATATATGTAGCTATGAAACTTCTCAAGGCCAAACACTAATCCGAGACACTCTTTCTCAATTTGTGCATATCTGCACTCAGTCTCTGTCATAGACCTAGATGCATATGCTACAGGTTTCCAGTGCTCATCTTCAGCCTGTAGTAGTACTGCACCGATTCCATCTTTCGAAGCATCTGTAGACACCTTGATTCTCTTGGTTGGATCGAAGAAGGTCAGCACAGGTGTGGCAGTGAGTGCATCTTTGAGCTTTTGCCACTCGCGCTCATGGTTGACTGTCCAGTCGAAGTTGTTGTCTTTGTGGAGCAGTTCACGCAGGTAAGTTGTCTTTGCTGAGAGGTTGGGTATGAATTTCCCAATGAAGTTTACCATTCCCATGATGCATAGGATACCTGGTTTATCTGTGGGTTTTGGCATGTTCAGTATGGCGTTGATCTTTTCTTCATCTGGCTGTATGCCCTGAGCTGAGAGCTTGTCTCCCAGGAACATGATCTCTTGAGCAGCGAACTGGCATTTGTTTTTGTTGAGCTTTAATCCATTCTTCTGTATTCGCTCCAGGACATTGGTCAGTCTTTGATTATGCTGCTGGATTGTGGACCCCCATATGATTATGTCATCTACATAGGCTCTTACTCCATCCAGGCCTTCGATTATGTGTTCCATTGCCCTATGAAAGATCTCAGAAGCGGATATAATTCCAAAGGGCAGCCTCTGAAAGCATTATCGTCCAAAGGGTGTATTGAACGTACACATCCTGGTACTGCTCTCATCCAGCCTAAGTTGCCAAAAACCTTGTGACTCATCAAGTTTGGAGAAGTATCTGGTACCTGTCATCTCGCTGGTGATCTCCTCTCACTTGGGTATTTGATAGTGTTCACGCTTGATGGTTTCATTGAGGTCTTTTGGATCCATGCATATCCTCAACTCTCCATTCTTTTTCTTCACGCAGACCATGGAATTGACCCACTCTGTTGGTTCCTCAATCTTCTTTATCACACCAAGCACCATCATCCGCTCCAGTTCTTTCTTCAAGCTGTCTGCCAGTGGAACTCTTCTTGCAGCATGAACCACTGGCTGTGCATTGCTTTCAGCTGAATTTTGTACGTGAATGGCAGCACATCAAAACCTCTGAAGACGTCGGAGAAGTTCTGCACAATTGCGTCAGCAGAGTCAGGTAAGTCAGTCATGCTGGTGTTGATCCGATACACTCTTTTCACGAGCTCCAGACTTTCGCAGGCTTTGTCCCATCCATCCATCCATTTTCTTCCGCTTTATCCGGAGTCGGGTCGCGGGGGCAGCAGCTCAAGCAAAGCCGCCCAGACCTCCCGATCCACACACACCTCCCCCAGCTCCTCCGGAGGAACCCCAAGGTGTTCCCAAGCCAGCCGAGAGATGTAATCCTTCCAGCGTGTCCTGGGTCTTCCCCGGGGCCTCCTTCCAATGGGACATGCCCGGAACACCTCTCCAGCGAGGCGTCCAGGGGGCATCCGGAAAAGATGCCTGAGCCACCTCAACTGACTCCTTTCGACGTGGAGGAGCAGCGGCTCGACTCCGAGCTCCTCCCGAGTGACCGAGCTCCTCACCCTATCTCTAAGGGAGCGCCCAGGTACCCTGTGGAGGAAACTCATCTCGGCCGCTTGTACCCGCGATCTCGTTCTTTCGGTCATGAGCCAAATCTCATGACCATAGGTGAGGATCGAACGTAGATCGATCGGTAAATCGAGAGCTTTGCCCCCCTACTCAGCTCTCTCTTCACCACGACGGTCCGATACACGACCGCATCACTGCAGACGTTGCACCAATCCATCTATCGGTCTCACGCTCCATCAGTCCCTCACTCGTGAACAAGACCCCAAGATACTTAAACTCCCCCACTTGAGGCAAGGACACTCCACCGACCTGAAGAGGGCAAAGCACCTTTTTCCGGTCGAGAACCATGGCCTCGGATTTGGAGGTGCTGATTTTCATCCCAGACACCTCACACTCGGCTGCAAACCGCCCCAGTGCACGCTGAAGGTCCTGATTTGACGAAGCCAACAGAACCACATCGTCCGCAAACAGCAGAGACGAGATTCTGTGGTTCCCAAACCAGACCCCCTCTACTGCCCCGTTTTCTGTCCGCTACAATTTCCTTGACGAGCGTTGTGTAGCTTGGACACGGCACCAACGTCGTTTCTCTCACATTCACGTTGCTAATTGCTGCTTCACTGAACGTCCGTACGTGCTTTTTGCTAAGTTTGCTAGCTTGGCCAATCTGACAAAGCTATCAAAATTTTCTCCTGGCTGTTGCAGCCTCAAACAGAATACATATCTCTCGTATGTCTCGTTTTTCTTAGGAGAACAATGAGCTTCGAACTTGGTTAGCACAGTGTCCAACTTTAAGCGGTCTTCTCCCTCCTCATAAACGAAAGTATTGTATACTTCAATGGCTTGTGGCCCAGCTATATGAGGTCTATTAGAAAAGTGTCCGACCTTATTATTTTTTTCAAAAACCATATGGATTTGAATCACGTGTGATTACATCAGACATGCTTGAACCCTCGTGGGCATGCAAGAGTTTTTTCACGCCTGTCGGTTACATCATTCGCCTGTGGGCAGTCTTTGAGTGAGGAGCCACCCACCCTCTCGTCGATTTTTTCATTGTTTAGGAATGGCTCAGAGACTGCTGCTTTGTTTAATCAAATTTTTTTTAAAACTGTAAGGCACAACTGAGTGGACACCATTCGATAAATTCAGCTGGTCTTCGGTAAAAATTTCAACGGCTGATGAGAGATTTTGGTCTGGTAGTGTCGCCGTAAGGACAGCCCACAGCGCCTGACGGCGATCTGCGCTTCGAGGCGGCAGCGTCTCGCCGTTTCAAGTTGAAAACTTCCACATTTCAGGCTCTGTTGACCCAGGAAGTCATCAGAGAACAGAGAACTTTCATAAGAATTCGGCATGAGGAGTTTATTCGGACATTCCATTGTTAACGGACATTTTGTAATGAAAGAACGTGCGGGCAGAGTCGCATGTCGTGCCGGACCCGACCGCGGGGGGTCGCGACAGGAAAAACACTTCCGTTGGAAACCTTAATGGGCAAGTTGGAACATGCCCAAGCTGTTAAACAATTTCTCAGTTACTCACTTGTTGAAAGCCATCAAAAGCCGCCTGAATTTTACAAATGGTTTTCAACACGGAGGTGTTTTTCCTGTCGTGGCGCACACAGATTCGCCGAGTCGTCACGGAAACAACTCGGCAAATTTGCACGCACGTCTTTCATTAAAAAATGTCCTTAAACAGTGGAATGTCTGCATAAAGTCTTCATGCCGGCCTCTTCTGAATCTTCTCTGTTCTCTCACGACGTCCTGGGTGAATTAAGCCTTAAATTACGATGTTTTCAGGTCGAAACAGGCCGACGACGGCGCCTGGAAGCGCTGCAGGACGTCCCGCTCTGTGGGAAGTCCTTACACCGACAGAAACACCCCATAATCTCTCATCAGCCCTTAAACTTTTCACCGAAAACCAGCTTAATTTCTCGAATAGTATCCACTCGGATATTCCTCACAGGTCCAGAAAAAATTTTGATAAAGCAACGCGTGCCGTCTGGAGCAGCGTGTGAAACAAAGGAATTCAGCCGAGAGGGCAGGACCACATCTCACTCAAGGCCTGCCCACAGGGAAATGACGTCACCGACACGCGTGAAAAAACTCACGCATGCGCATGAGGGTTCAAGCATGATTGGTGGAATCGCACGTCATTCAAATCCATATAGTTAAAAAAAAATAAATAAAAGGGTCGGTTTATTGTCTAATAGACCTCGAAGTTAGCAGTAAAGCTACCTTTCTGGTGTCTGGTTTTGATTCTAGCCTCATTGCTTCGATGTAGAATCGAAACTGCTGCCGAAAAGTGTGACAATTACTGTCGACAATCCCGGTCAACTTCAGGTGCTCCGGTGGTTTCAACTCCATCATCGTCTAATTTCTTGGCGTTGTTGTGTGTTGGGGGGGTTTGGCTGGACATTTTGGTGTTCTTTTCTTTTCTTTGCTCTCCAGGTGGTATGCAAACTGGTTTTTTGTCTGTGGAGAAGGTGCTGGCAGAAGAGTCCTTCACCCTCATCAGCATGATATGCAGCACCTGTGGATGATGCTCACGTGCAACCTTAAAGACTTTCAGCTGAGGCAGATAATGAGATGGCGTTCTGCATTTAAGCCATGTGTGATTCAAGCAGAATTGCGGGAACTCGACATTGTGACGTTCGTTTGTGAGACGCTGAGGACCGCGCCTGGGTTTGACACATCGTGCCTGTGAAGGAGGACGGGTGAGGGACACATGCTGTCAGCACACATCAGAGGTGATTGATTGTCTGAATAAGTGTTAACAGTAATTTGGTATTTTGTTACGCAGTATATGTGAATATTGATGAGAGTTGTGCAGCTCGCTTCTCACGGCCGTGGCGTGCGGACAGATGATCCTCCACCTGTTGTGAGAAGCTGCTCATTTACATAGAGCTTAAATTCAGACCTGAATGTGTTGCTGATAGTGTGTACCTTTGAAGGATATTAGTTGTAGCTGCTGACTTACCTCACCTTTTCTATCCTTCACAGAGTCGGTTTGTCGTGTCCACCTGGGGGGTGTTTGGCGGTGAACGTGAGTCCAGAAGCACCGGGCTTCGATCCCTTTGGGCGCTGGAGAGCGTGCCGTCCTTCACTCCGCCAGACAAACGCGCTTTATGTTTGTACACTGAGTATTGCACAAAAAAGGGGAAAATAAACTGTTTTTGGAACCGCTTTCTGGTTATTTAGCGCTGGGTTCAGTCAGACGCAGGTCCGCTCCTCAACCCGCATCGGCACATAACAGTAGTTTCCGGCCATTCTAAAATGGACCCAGCGGCAGAAGCGGTTCCATTTGCCGAAAGAGTTCAAGAACACTTGGAGAAAATATGGGAGCAATTACAGCATCTCGTAAACCAAATTAAACAAGCAGATGCCCGTGTTACGGAGCTTGCAGCGCAAGCTGTTCTGCTTCCTGCTGCTCCAGCTGCGGCACCATCGATACCGGTGCAGATAACTCCGTCACCCAGAGATTCGGCTTCCGAACCGATTGTTTGTTATCCAGAGCCTTATGCGGGACACGTTGAAGCCTGTGCTCCGTTTTTGATGCAATGTTCTCTGGTTTTTGCTCATACCGTTGCCCAACGGTTGCTGAATCTCAGGCAGGGGAGGCGGAGTGCTGCGGAGTATTCTGTGGATTTCCGAATTTTTTCTGCTCAGTCCGGTTGGAATGCCGCAGCTTTAAGAGGAGTGTTTGTGGATGGTTTAAACGAGTCATTAAAAGACAAGCTAGCAGTCCGTGACGAACCAAACGATTTAGATGAGCTAATATCTTTGGTGATTTGTCTAGATGATCGGATAAAGGAGCGTGGACGCGAGAGAGGGCGGACATCAGAGCGGGTTTTTTCATCTCGGGGCTTTCCCCGACACAGATCTGGGCTGCCTCTTCTTCGCCCCACTGAGACTCCTCCGACGGGACCTCTGGCTCCTCTTGCGGATGAGCCCATGCAGCTCGGACGAGCTGAAGCCGCCATATTGCCCCGTCGCATAAGCGTCAAGAAAAACAGTGATGACGTATCTCCAGGTGTTCTGGGACAGGCAAAATAATGGACACAAAAAAAAAAAAAATTATTTGGGCTGTTTTTATGTTCTTATAAGGGGTTATAAATTGTTTGGGGATTTAGAGGCGGTTCTGGTGGAGTGAACGACTGGCGGTTCGGAGCTCGGCTGGACTCAGTCAATCGTTGGTTTTTATTATTTGTATTTAGGTATTTTCTGTTTGGGATGGGGTCGTTTTGTTTTGTTGTTTTTTATTTCCCTGCTTCCCTAACCCCAACCTCACTCACCCTAAGACCGTTCGTCTTGTGGGTTGTGGGGTGGTGCAGGTTGGTCACGCTGAGCGTTCTCAGAAGACCTCTGCACCTAGGGGGGGGGTTGTCAGGGGTGTTTTTTTGGTTTGGTTAGGGCCCGGTTCCACTCCAGCCTCGGTGGCCTTTGACCGTTCGTCATCGGTGTTGGTATCGGGTGTGGTGCAGCGGGAACATACCTCAGTCGGAGGGGTGGGCCGATCTGTTGCCGTTCGCCATTTCGGTAGTTCCACTCCTCCCGATAGGCTGGGGTATGGTCGGGTTGGGGCACCGGACGTGTTTCCGGTTTTCCGCTGCACTTCGGGGTTGGGGCCGGGTTAGTTTTTCCTGTTCCCTTCCCCGGCTTAGTAATTTTGTGCCGTTCGCCAAAATTGAGCCGACGAAGGGCTCTGGGAGTGATCTAGGGTCTTTCGGGGTGCTGGGGGAGGTAACGGGGTTTTGTCGGTTGTTTTATTATTGTGTTTCTTATGTTTCCTTCCAGGTTCCACCTCCAGGGTTGATGGGACGGTCCTCTGGGGGGGAATTGGCTTGTGGGACCGACTAGCCAAGTGTGGCCGGGTCTGGGGTTCCTGGGTTGTGGGGAGGGTGCCTCCTGGGGTTTGATGGTACTGTCCTCTGGGGGGCGCTGTTGCTCCATGTGTACCTGGGGACCTCTGTGGGATTCCGGCTTTGGCTGTTTCTCCTGGAACTGGCGGTAAAGGTCTTCTGGGGGTTGTTGGGCTCTGCAAGTCGTTCTGGGGGGGTTGTTTGTTATTTTTCTTTGTGAAGTTATGTTTGTATTGTGTTGTTGGGGCTGTGTTGGGTTTTTGCATTTGGGAGTTTTTCTTTTCTTCCCGGGGTTGGATGGGACGGTCCCCTGGGGAGGGTTTGGGTGGGTTTTGTGTTTTTCTTGTATGTTAGGTTGTACTTGGGACTCTTTTGGGGTTTTTGTTGATGCCAGCCGGCCTTCCAGCTGCGGTGCCCTGTCCTGCTGTCTGCGGTGGACCTTGGGAGCGTTACGCCGTCTGCTTCCTGATGAGGACCCCGGAGGGAGGTGCTGTTCTTGGACTTGGTCTGTTCGGTCGCCGGGAGGCTTCCCGTTAAAGGGGGGGTACTGTTGTGTGTTGGGGGGGTTTGGCTGGACATTTTGGTGTTCTTTTCTTTTCTTTGCTCTCCAGGTGGTATGCAAACTGGTTTTTTGTCTGTGGAGAAGGTGTTGGCAGAAGAGTCCTTCACCCTCATCAGCGTGATATGCAGCACCTGTGGATGATGCTCACGTGCAACCTTAAAGACTTTCAGCTGAGGCAGATAATGAGATGGCGTTCTGCATTTAAGCCATGTGTGATTCAAGCAGAATTGCCGGGAACTCGACATTGTGACGTTCGTTTGTGAGACGCTGAGGACCACGCCTGGGTTTGACACATCGTGCCTGTGAAGGAGGACGGGTGAGGGACACATGCTGTCAGCACACATCAGAGGTGATTGATTGTCTGAATAAGTGTTAACAGTAATTTGTTATTTTGTTACGCAGTATATGTGAATATTGATGAGAGTTGTGCAGCTCGCTTCTCATGGCCGTGGCATGCGGACAGATGATCCTCCACCTGTTGTGAGAAGCTGCTCATTTACATAGAGCTTAAATTCAGACCTGAATGTGTTGCTGATAGTGTGTGCCTTTGAAGGATATTAGTTGTAGCTGCTGACTTACCTCACCTTTTCTATCCTTCACAGAGTCGGTTTGTCGTGTCCACCTGGGGGGTGTTTGGCGGTGAACGTGAGTCCAGAAGCGCTGGGCTTCGATCCCTTTGGGCGCTGGAGAGCGCGCCGTCCTTCACTCCGCCAGACAAACGCGCTTTATGTTTGTACACTGAGTATTGCACAAAAAAGGGGAAAATAAACTGTTTTGTTTTTGGAACCGCTTTCTGGTTATTTAGCGCTGGGTTCAGTCAGACGCAATAATAGGACTGGACTTATGCTGAGCACAGACAAACGAGCAGACAGATGGACAGCTGGAAAGCCTTCGCAATACCCGATGGCCTCAGGTGACAAGATCATTACAGTGGTGTTGGACTTGAGTCTGTTTCTCTTCTACCTCTCCAGTTTTGGAGAAAATTCTCTCACATGGCACAGACTTTGGTGGCATATGAAGACAGATTTTGTCCAGCTTGTAGAGATCTGGATAAATAGCTGCCTCCATCGTCCCATCCCTCCTTTCCTCACACTCTCAAACCCTCTCAGACTATCACACAAACACTTTCTAATGTTCTCACACTCTTCTCACTTTACACTTATCTGCTTACTAACCTATTAATCTTTCTCTGTGTGTACGTCAAGCATGAATGTGTATGTAAGTGTGTAAATCAGTATGTATAGTATCTGAACATTTATGTACCAATGTGAGTGTATAAATGTATGATGTTTTAATGCTAATCTGACCTAATCTCTCTCTCTGGTTGTCAATCAATGAAACTATAGTGATAATGCACGCCAACATTCTCCCCCTCTCAAAAACCCCACGAAGTACAGAGGATTGTGCCCGTTTATAAGCACTACGAGTGTTTGGTACAACTCCCGCCCTGAATTCAAATCGGTGTAAGACGTCGGCGATACATGTGGGACGTAATGAAGCTTCATTTGTGGAGTCACATGATTTTTTTTTTTTTGCAGGGTGAAGCGAGGCATCGAAAGAACTTGCAGTGACACTTCTGCTTTGAGATATCGATATGGTGTCGAGTCGTCTGCTTTGATCATAACATCACTACTTAAAATGCCCAAATTTACAGCAGAAATAAACGTGTACAGTGTGGTAAAAAAAACAGTTATGGTTTCTTGAGCTAGCTTCGCCTACATGACTGTTATAGTCCTTATTAGGGATTAGGGTTACTGCTATTTTGTTCTGGCAATGTCAGTGTCTGGTGCATGCTGGGATCACCTGAGGGCAAACAACAATGGCGACTTCAGTTATTTCAAACTCGTGCACCCAGTTCTCACTCACTCATCTTTAGCTTCTTACTCCAATTAAGGGGCATGGGGGGAGCCTATCCTAGCAGTCATAGGGCGTGACCCCCAATTCTTGTTTTTTAAAATCGTTAACGATGTATGCTGTACATTCATTCTGCCCTGGTGAAACAATAGTTCAAAGACATCATTAAAAGCCTAAAATTACCATGACATTCATGCCCATTATGAGTGTATGTTAACGTCTGACCACAACTGTATATGGTCTATGGTTTTCCTTCTTAGTAAAAGGCAGGTGAGGTCAGATCAGGTCAGGTCTGGGAACATACGCTGGAACCATGCGTCTCTGCATCCACCACACTGCAAAACTGCCTTGGGTGCTAAATGCCAACCACCCAGACAGACAACCAGTCCATCTTCACCTCTGAAAAGTAACCTTCTATTTGCTGTAGCCAGGTGAAACACATGTCCTTGGCCTTTTCTGTGTTTGAATAATGCCAAACCTAAGGCACCATGTGTCCAAAATTCATAGCTAATAACATTCCCTCACAATATAAGTGATACACCTCTTCCGAGACTCCCTGATTAAATTTGTTTGACACATCATCAGCTTGTGACATCTGTTTGCAGCCGAGTGTGAAGCGGCTGGGATCAGGATCAGCACCTTAAATCTGAGGCCATGGTTCTCAGCAGGAAACCGATGAATTGACTACTCCGGGTGGGGAATGCGGTCTTGCACCAAGTGAAGGAGTTCAAGTTCCTTGGGGGCTTGTTCACGAGTGAGGGGACAATGGAGTGTGAGATTGGCCGGAGACTCAGCACATCAGGGGCAGTATTGCATTCACTCTACTGTACTACTGTGCAGGGCTGGACTGGGGAAATTTTTCAGCCCGGGCATTTTTAACCAAGACCAGGCCACCACCAGGTATCAAAGGGGAAAAAAATGAAGCCTGCTGTGACAGCATGGTTTTTTTTGGTCCCTTAACCGATCAATGTGTACCAGGAGACACATACATTTTAACACTATAAGAAGCATTATGAAAAGTTCTCCCGAAATACAGTTATCATAAGCTTATCAAAAGTACGATCTATTGACAGTAGGTCACATTACTTTTTAGACATAATAAGCCGTCATTTCATTCAGCCTTGTTACTTAAATTTAGAAATAGAAATTATATAAAAACATTTGTTATATAAATACTGTAGGCTATACTATAAATAATATATCATTACTTGTGTGATACAGTTCATCATATAAAGCAAGAAATGACTGGATGACTGGACCAATGACTGGATACAAAGGTTGAACTTTTTAAACTGCAATACACAAAAAGGCCACAAGATGCAGACAGTTGTCTATCTCACTACAAGCTACAAGTAACATTAAGGATTTCTTTTATTACCAATTTGTGTTGCTAATCAACTTAGAAAATGACTCTCAATTTAAAGTAAAATGTTAGGTATGTGAAATTATGCCAGGACTTGCAAAGAATAGGATTTGTTTCTGTTATGTGTCGGACGCGGTCGGAGCACCGACCCAGCGTTTGACAGGACCCAGCACGAAATAAGCAGAGCACGGTTCAAAAGATAACAGAATTTAATAAACATAATGAGTGCAGTGATAAACAACCAAAAATGTCCGGTCTGGTGAGGTGAAAACATGGCGCGCTCTCAGCAGAGCAAACGGTCCGGAGCCACAGCAGTTCGGACCCAGGGACCCCGCCGACACCCCCCAGGTGGCCGCGACAAACCGAGTCTGTGAAGAAAGAAAACATGAGGTGAGTCCAACACTCTCCACCCAGAGAGACACAGCTCAAAAGGTGCACACAATCAGCAAACACTTCCTGGCTTAAATATATATCAGCTTCTCACCCTGCAGGCACAGAACAACTCAGTTCAAATCTCCACTGGAGCAGAAGCTGATTAGACAATTAGCATAACGTGACAGTTCAATAACACAAGGTGTGAGGGACACCAAATCCACTGTCATTACTTCATAAAAGTCACCAAAACCAAATTACCTCAGGAAGTGTGCTGAAGAGCGTGAGCCCTGACCCAATCCTCCTTCACAGACTGTGGGGTCAAACCTGGCACGGTCTCTGCATCCGTAATGGTGAGATTGTTCTCCTGACGTCGATCTCACACGTCTGCTCACAAGGTCGAGTCTCTGGCAATCACACACTGTGCATTCAAGGTTTAAGTGCAGCAATCTCTGATCAAGACAGAATATGCCACAGCTGTGAGCCCTGATGACCTGCACGTGAAAACAAACCTCAGGTGTTCAGGGTGAGGTCCTAATACTCAGCCACTCAGTCCTGAATGCATACCACCTGGTGGGAGAAACAGAAAAACAAAAACCAAACCAGCCAAACACCCCAGCACACAACATGTTTCATCCATTTAATTTAGAGTATAAAATAAAAAGGGATGATTCACATGATAATACAAGGATTCAAGGATTCAAAAGGAGTTTATTGTCATATGCACATAGGAACATGTTCCCTGCACAATGAAATGTGTTTACTGCATTTTTACCCATCCTAATTGCCAGTTAGGAGCAGAGGTCACCTTTTTTGGCACCTGGGGACCAGCTCCAGATGTATATCCCTGCCCTAGGTCACGAGCAGGGCTGAGCAAACCTTGACCGGCCTCATGACACACTTAACAAACAACAACACACATAAGTCGGTCCGGTACATGAACACATATAAAAGCACACACAAGGAAAGAATTGGGAAAAGAAAAACCTCCATTGCTGCTGTGTTGAACTCACGCAGCACCACTGGAGAGCAAAAAAAAAAAAAAAAAAAAACCCCATGGGGGGGGACGAAGAGGCGGGGGAGACGAGGAGCGAGGCTATCAGGAGTGTTCCTCGGGGGGAGGATTTTATCCCAGCGGCCTTGAAGGACAGCTGGTGTTTGGAAACCAAATAGATATCCAGATTAACAGACGCCTGGCAGATTCCACAGTCTGAAACTTCAGAGTGGCTCCCAAATACATCTGAATAGAGGAGAGGAGATGTGGTCTTACTGACGATCAAAGCGGTTTTCCAGTGCAGCCATTCTCCACGAGATGGATTCCAATGTGCGGTTGACACCCATCGACTGAGCTGACACTGCCCTTCCAATCGAATCAATCATGAGGGGCAGCCTGGACGGGCCAATTAATGCCGCCTCCACCTTCTTAATTTTCCGGTAAACCAGTGCTATGGCCGCCCCACACAGCAGAAACCCGGTCACCACAGCTCCAAATAAGTAAACATCTTCAACGTCCTCCACAGACAATGTGTACAGGCACATGACTTGCCACCTCCGCCAGCTGTCCATCACGTAACCCGCCACATGTGTCCCGGCAGGACAGGTCGGGTCCTTCGCTCCCGAGTGTCTTGTGGAAAAATAGTATCAATTGCGTACAGAGACCACTTGATCAGATCCATTTTGCCGTTTTCCAGAGGAGCAGGGCTGGCAGCCTCACAGACAAAACACGCTACAGTAGCAGGAAAGTTGGGGAGGGAGGAGGAGAGAAAAATGCGACCGTCCCGACCGAGAGCAAGAAGGCAAAAAAAAAAAAGTTCAACAGAGATCTGTAGATATGATTATCATTTATTTTTGTAATGAATCAATAATTACTTTGTACAAAATAAAATACTAAAATACACAATTATATATTAAGAATATGAATATCAATAAAAAAAAACATTAAAATGCAACAGGAACTGGTAACTTACATGCAGACCAATGAGATAAAATGGACCCTGAAACACACACACACACACACGCACGCACGCACGCACGCACACACAAACCAACAGCAAGTGAGAGATTCTGTCCCATCCTGCCTCTTCCCAGCAGTAACACTCAGAACTCCTTAAACATGGGAACCTTCAAAAAATGAAAAGACAGAAAATAGATAGAAAGGTGAGAAAAATGACACAGGTGATCATAGTAATTGCATTTCTACTCTAGAAAAACATTCTAAGACAGTGACACAGTAAATGTGTGTGCAGACGTAATATGTTTTAATTCTAAATTGCAGTGATTCTAATATAAGGTCTCGTTTGCACTAAAGGTAGATGCTGCTTAACATTTGTTTGCAATGTATTTTGTGCAATGACGGAGTTTAATTTAATCTGATCTGATACATTATGAGTGTTTTAAGTCAGTGTCTTATTTTACCTCATCAGGCTACAAAAGCAGCTTTTTCATCAGCTCACTCTTCTCAGCTACTCTGTCAATGACCACATTAGTATCCAGAGACATGAGAATGTCCTTTTCAGTGGCCATCAGCATAAACGCCTCCAGCTTGTTTGCGGACAGGCTGCTTCGGAGTCTGCTTTTAATAAACTTGAGCGTTGAGAAGGTTCGTTCACAGGCCACCTGAGTAAGGGAGAGGGTCAGCAGGTACTTGTACGCAAGCCCAAGGAGATGATAGGCATCAGAGAGCATGCTGAACCTCCTAAGTACTTCATGGCAGCAGACTGGGCTTCTTTGCAAGAATCACAGATTTTGGTTACAATGTCACCGTCTTCTTCAAATTCTGCCGATGCATCCTCTGCTGTTCTGGTCTTGTACTCATCCACATGGGACTCTTTCAGCCTGTCCCACTGTGCAGCAAAACTTTTCAATTCCTACTGAAGATTACTGACCGTAGCCCTGCAGTCGAATTTCAGGAGACGTGCTAAGCTCTTTACGTGCATTGCTCGGAAGGGAAAGAGCTCTGACCTGATCGAACTTCCTGGGGTCCAGCCATGCCAAGTCAGCAATGAGAGTGCCATGTGTGAGGAATCGCTGGTGAATTGCCTCTATAGCCACGTCCAGGATGGGGTTGTGCACCTTCACCTCGTACAACTTGTCAGCCTTCATTGGGAGCTCATCTTCTGCCATCTCTCCAGCCATGCCAAAAAAAGAAAGCGGCTTTCTTTTTTGGCCCTCTTCTCAGGCAGTGCAGCCTCCACTTCCACATCTATGTTGTCCTCCCTCTCCTCCAGTTTCTCATTTGTCCATTTCACAAATGTGTCTGCAGCCGCCTTCACCGTTCTGAAATCCCTCGCAATGCCTTTGAGGCCCTCTTGTGTGTGACAGTAGTGTGATGAGGGAGCCTCTACCTCTTCCACTGGACTGATGTGCCTTGCTCTTCTCGATGCAGTCGTTCAGATGTTCTCTGAGGCAGATGTCATATTTTCCTAGCAACAGCACTAACTCCAGATAATTGCCATGATCTATGGTGTGGTCATCAAGTGTGTATGCGGCTTCATTGGCTACATGCCTATAGCTCATCCCTCTCTTCCCAAGCACTTTCACCACATCCACTACACGCTCCAAAACTTGCCGTGTCTTTTTCACTTGTTCCCTATGTGCGGATATCTGGCTGCCAGCGAACAAGATTATGATGTCACTTTTTGAGCATCTTAAGAAAAATGCTTCAGCACAGGTATGGTGTGTAGTGCTCTTCTCGTGCTCCTTTATGCACACATGTACATGCGCCAATCAGTCATGCCAGTAATAAATGGGCTGGTATCAGTCGTCTTCACAAATGCCAGACACACAAAACAGAACAGTGAATGACGTTCTGCAGTATGTGACCCACTTCCTGCTCGTCCCATCCTTACGGGTAAACACCTTCTGAACAACTGCACTGGTGGTGTTCTGCTGTGGGTGGTGATCTAAGAATGCCTGTAAAAAGGCAGGCTGTGGGCGAGCAAAGTAGTCGATGCCTTGGCTCTCTCTCTGTGACTCTTCTGTATCTCCCTCTAGCTCTTCTGTCTCTCTCTGCTGCACTTCTGTATCTCTCTGCTTCACCTCTGTATATCGTTCTGTCTCCCTCTCCTGCTCTTCCGTCTCTCTCTCTCTCTCTGACTTGTTCTGCCAACTCGCTCTCCTGCTCTTCTGGCTCTCTCAACTTCTCCCTCTCCTCACTTGCACACTTCTTCTCTGAGGATGGTGAATCAACCTGATGTAACAGAGGTCCCATACAACAGTCATTATCACAGTCACAACCTCAAGGCCCACATTTTCCCAAAGAAACTAGCAAGGGCCCATATAACATTTTATACCATTTGAAATTGCACAAAATCACATGCACACTAAAATATTTTGTTTTATTATTATAAAAGGATTTAGGATTGTGGCCCAAGTGGGCATTGCAACTATAGGGCCTACTGTCCATTCCCACATTTGAGCTTTTCATAAATATTTACCAAGTAATAAACGAATATTTACTAATCTGACCAAAGTACAGTAAGTTTGGCAGCTACTGGAAATTGGCAGCAGCCTGGAAGTAGCCTAACTACTACTACTACTACAAAAAAAACATTCTCGACCTTTAAATAAAATAACTTATGTAGAGTAAATATGTTTATGTAAAAATGATAACACCACATTACTTTTAATCCCACCGCAGACTGTGCAAAACAGCATACTTCGTATGACCAACGCACGACATGATATGCATGAATTATTTATGGGAGACCGCTGTGTAATATGGGTATGTGCAATTTGGATATGTGTATTAGGGATGTGCAATATGTATGATTGATGTGTGTATTAAGTTATGTAATATGTATAAGTCATGTAATTATGTCATGGCAGTTTTACTTTTTACTTGTGCAGCTCTTGGAGTCTAAGACAAATTTCCCGGAAGGGACAATAAAGTGTATCGTATCGTATCGTATCGTACGACCGTCACACAAATAGAATAAAGAATAAAGAAGCAACCTGGTGGCGGCAGCATGGTAGCTAGCCATGCACACCATTTTCACAGGTTACATTGCTAGGCTAGGTTACGTGACTGGCAGAGTTAGCACAAACGAAAATAATATCCAACCTTAATTCATATCTGAGTGACCCAGTTAGACAGCACTTTACTTCGGACCAGAAGATCAGAATGTCTCTCTCACACACAGATGTCTGATTTATGAACAGGTTAGGTTGCTGTTCATCAATTAATAGCTGAAGTTAACCTTCACTTACCGTCATGGCCGTAGTGGTTCCCGACCCCGCCTCGTCCACCTGTTGAACTTCTTCGCCACTTGCTGAGGCTGCCGCAGATGTGGATGCTCCGCGTCCACACGAAGCAAACGTCTGTTATTTTAAGACATTTTGCAGCATCTGCCTGAAGGGCTACTCTCTTCTGATCCCTGGCTCTTTCAGCGCCACCTTTCCTCTTCTTGCCACCATCCATCGCTCGTTATCGCTCTGTCTGGCACTGGTGCACTGTGTAGCCCAACCGAGGCCCGAGATGGAGGGGTAATTGGCCTGCCCCTCACCTCATTGGTCCAGGCCACAATCAATCATGACTAAAGGGCCGAATATATTATACTTCGTAAAAAAAAAAAAAAAAAAATCCGCAGGCCAGTAGGCCATCAGGTGTGCAATACTATCAGTCCAGTGGTGCTACTGTGATGAAAAGGGAGCTGAGCCAAAAGGTGAAGCTCTCGAGCTACTGGTCAATCTTCATTCCTACTCTCACCTATGGTCATGAGGTTTGGGTCATGACCGAAAGAACTAGATTGCGGATACAGGCAGCCGAAATGGGCTTCCTTAGGAGGGTGGCTGGTGTCCCCCTTAGAGATAAGGTGAGAAGCTTGGCCATCCATGGGGAGCTCGGAGTAGCGCCAGACTGCTCTGGGCAGGTGGGGTTCATTAGCCTTTGGAGGTAGCTTGCCTAGGAGAAGGACAACTCTTACCACAAACCCGGTAGGTAGGAACCATTAGCCTACATCAGCATCCTACCTAGGAGAAGGACAACTCCAATTTCAATGATGTCCCGTGGTGTGTCCCCGCATTAGACAGCTCCCAACAGACTGGCTGTCCGGCAGGGCATTGCAGCCACCTGTCAAGCTGGCTGTCCTGGATCTTTCCTTGCCACCAGAGACCTTGTTGGGTGATCACGTTAGTGGGCCAGGGTGAGCACGCCCCCTGCCACTCAAAGCTTCCTTTGCGTACATTTCCGTGCAAGCTTGTATTTTCTGTATTTCAATTCCTACGGTGATGGAGCAGCTAGTGATGGGGGCAGGCCCTGGATGGGGTTGGAAGCCCCTAGTTATCTCTCTGCATGTAGGTGGCCGTGGGTAAATGGTCGTCAAAGGGTTGGATTGGAGCAGCAACCTTCCATGGCAGCAGCCCTCTTTAGGATCCACACTCCTCACCTCACATGAGGCAGGACTTACAAAAGGTGGTCCAAAAATTGCCTGCTCCTTTCCCCCTGGGTGGAAAACCGCATCCACCAGGGCATCCCACTTTGTGGTTGAAATCATAAGAAGTTTTCTTATCGACCCCTCCAGGTCGTAACCTGTAACATCTGTACTCTTCAAGATAGTGACAACAATAGCTGTCCCTGCAGACGGACCACTCTCCTTGCCGCTGAGCTTCAGCACTACAGGATCAATGTCGCCGCACACAGCAAAACCAGATTCACAGATGAAGGCTCTCTGACTGAGGACGGCGAAGGTTATACCTTCTTCTGGAGATGGCTCCCCACTGATGACACACGCATCCATGGCGTTGGCTTTGCCATGAGGTCTTCTCCATTTGCTTCCCGAGTCTCCTGTTGGTATCGAACGTCTTATGACTCTTCGACTCCCCCTAGTTAAAGGTCGCTATGCCAACTTTGTGAGTGCCTATGCACTCACTATGTCCTTTGCGGATGACTCCAAGGATCAATTTTATGACTCCTTACGCTCCATCCTTTGTAACATCCCCTGCAGTGATAAGATCATACTGATGGGTGACTTTAACGCCAGCATTGGCTTGAGTCATGACGTCTAGGATGGTGTCATTGGGCCCCACGGCGTGGGCAACAGTCAGTGCCTTCTGACCCTCTGCTCTGAGTTTCACTTGGTCATTACCAACACTATGTTCCAGCTCTGCAACCTCTATAAGACCTCCTGGATGCACCCTAGGTCCACGCTTTGGCACCTCATTGACTATATCATTATTCGGCAGGCAGATCTCCATGATGTACTCATTATAGGGCCATGTATGAGGCCAAATACTGGACCGACCACTGCCTCATTAGAGCAACACTCCGACTCTGTATGTGGCCTCCGTTTCGGAAACAGCAACATAAAAGGAGACTCAATTTTCATGCCCTTAATGATCCTATCACCAGTGGCACTCTTTGTGATGCCATCTCCCACTCCTTGTCGTCCAATCACAAGCCAGCAAAGTCCTCTGCCGATTTAACAGAAGAAAGGCAAGAACTTTGTGACCTTTTGCTCAGTACCTCCCAATCTACCCTTGGCTTCAACCAGAAATGGCACCAGGACTGGTTCAATGGCAACTCGGCCTACATCAATCCTCTTTTGCAGGAAAAGCACAACCTCCATAATGCAATCCTCAAAAATCCATCATGTGCTGCTCTGCATGCCGAATGGGCTGCTCTTTGGTCCAGGGTGCAACGTGAGCTTCACAGTATTAAGGACAAATGGTGGCGTGCTAAAGCTATAGAGATCCAAAGTCACATGGACTGCTCTGACTTTCATTGCTTTTATGACTCCATCAAGACTGTGTTGGGGCCTTCTCAGAGATCCACTCACTCGGTCAGAAGCAAGGATGGGGTTCTCATCAAGGATAGGTCAGGTATCCTTGAAGAGTGGGCGGAGCATTTCCGTGAGCATCTTAACAACATTACTCCCATAGAAGGAACCATTGTGGATGACCTTCCGACAGTCCCGCCTATCACCAATCTGGAGCTTCCCTGAGACGGTTTCTGACAGTTTGTGCAGAAATTCTTTGGTTATGCAAACCGATTGTTTCAGCAGCTGTCCGAGTGGCTGGTCTCAGATGATCTTGGAGGTGAACATGCTGGATGTGGAGGTCCTGGGCTGATGTGGTTACACGTGGTCTGCGGTTGTGAGGCTGGTTGAATGTACTGCCAAATTCTCTGAAACGCCTTTGGAGACGGCTTATGGTAGAGAAATGAACATTCAATACACGAGCAACAGCTCTGGTTGACATTCCTGCTGTCAGCATGCCAATTGCACGCTCCCTCAAATCTTGCGACATCTGTGGCATTGTGCTGTATGATAAAACTGCACCTTTCAGAGTGGCCTTTTATTGTGGGCAGTCTAAGGCACACCTGTGCACTAATCATGGTGTCTAATCAGCATCTTGATATGGCACACCTGTGAGGTGGGATGGATATCTCAGCAAAGGAGAAGTGCTCACTATCACAGATTTGGACTGGTTTGTGAACAATATTTGAGGGAAATGGTGATATTGTGTATGTGGAAAAAGTTTTAGATCTTTGAGTTCATCTCATACAAAATGGGAGCAAAACCAAAAGTGTTGCATTTATATTTTTGTTGAGTGTAAAACTTTGTATATTGTGCCTAAAACTCTCCTGGATATATTAACGGGGTTTTTAGACGTTGTTATTGCATTTGTTTTATGTAAAAATGCCAGAAGCTCAGGTCATTTCTCCGTTATGTTCAACAGGAGTTGCTGTGAGCTGCGATCGCTTTGTGGTCATCTCAAAAAAATTGCACCTTATTTTTGATGCTACTTTGATTTCCTGTTTTTGGTTTCTTCACCTTTGTAAAACTTTGTGAAAACCTTGTAACTGTACCTTTCACACCGGACATGTCGGAAGCATCAGAGGCATCACGAATTGGTCCAAAAAGCATTATTTTCAATGAGAGGCAAAAGCCGAGCTAAAGCGACGCTTCTGATGGGAGCACACATTGCTGCTTGTTGACAGGCCGCTTGTCGATCGATATCCCACCAAGTCATCAATCCTCCCTTGGTCAGCGTCACTCCGAAAAGTAGCTGAAAAAAAAAAGCTTCTCCCACCAGGGTGATGGGAAAATCGTTCTACTGCTGTTTTTTTAAAGCTTTTTTTGTGGTTCTATATTTGCAAATGCACGATTATGGTTTATTTTACAGTTGAAAGGCTTCATGTTTCCAAAAAGTTCCAAGTTTTCTCAGCAGGAAAACAGCGAAACCGAAACAGAGAGACAGCAAGAGAGGGAGAGAGAGGTAGCGAGCGAGCAAGAGAGAGACAGCAAGACAGGGAGGGAAGGGAGAGAGAGCAAACGAGAGAGACAAAGAGAGGGAGAGAGAGAGAGAGAGACAGAGAGAGAGAGCACTGTCTTTTCTCTTTTAAGTCTATAAAAATAAATCTATAAAAGTCAATAAATAAAATCACTTAATTCTTTCACCAAAACATCAAATCTAAGCTTCCATCTTAGATATACCTTCTGGCAAGTTGTAATTTAACTTTCAGGTCTCCTTTTTAAGAAAATCCTCCTCTAATCACTTCATCATGAAGCTGTATAACTGGGAATACAAAATATCTTCATATAAAATCAACAATAATGATAATAATAATATTAAAGCAAACAGAGCTCTGGTATCGGAATAGTATTGGTATCGTCAGATATCCAAATTCAGGTAATGGGATTGAATCGGAAGTGAAAAAATGTGGATTGGTGCATCACTAATTAAGAGGTAATTAACTGGTAGACACCTTTTTATAATCAACTTGGGGCTAGCTGCTGACTTACAGTCAACTAAAAGCTCCAGCTCTGTGTAACTGACTCCTACTTGTATTTGAGCATACCCTGCTGATAAAGGTATCTCATTCCAGCTCTCATCATGTGCTACTGAGAACACGCATCCATGATGGGGTGGGAGTAAGGTATTGTGACCTGGATATCTCTCCTCCCCCAAGATATTAATGCTGTTTTCCACTTTGTCAGCCATGTATAAATCTGGGTAGGATGAAATGGGTGATACTACAGCAGACTTGCTTTGAAGGGGTGGGGAAAGATATCCAGGTCAGGATATCTGAGTCCTACCCAATCATATGTGGGAAGGTCAAATAATACATGACCAGTCCCGTTATTGCGGGTCTTGGGCAGGGGGTGGGACCTCTCTTGAATACCCACGGGGACCAATAAGGGTAGGATTTTGCGAAATAAGGTCCACCTTTCTCACGCCTATGTAATGCTTTATAAAAACTGTTTGTGTCCATTGTTCGGGGTTCTAAAAAGAGCGGATCTCGTCTATGAGAGAAGTTCTCCAGGACCCAGGCCTGAGTTTTTCACTGTGACTTTGAATAAATTTAAAGGTAGGTGTGAAATAGTTCAAGTTTGTACTTTGTGAGGGGCAGTGTTACAGAAAGAGCCGCGAGAAAATAACAGACATATGCATGCACATGTGAAAACAAAGAAAATTACTTTACTTTATATTCATTTACACTTCCACAGGTATCCTACAAGACATAACTGTGTATAAATATCCACAACAGTTATAAATGGTATGGGCTTCGGGCTCTATTGAAAAGGTTAAATTGAAAAAGATAAGCTTAGAATCACTTGTTCTCACTCTTTAAAAATATTAAATGAATTATTTTATCAATTCTAACTCCGTTTTAGTCATAATTTAATCACTTATAATTTTATTCCAAACTTTTAATTTTACGAATGCAAATTCAAAGACTATATTGTTACTACTATTGTTTCTCGCCCTGTGACTGCTGGGATAAGCTCCAGACCCCTGTGACCATTGATTGGAGCAAGCGTGTAAAAAAATGTAAATTTTTTTTGTTGTTGTTTTTTTTCCTCACTGAAATATCAGTAATTGTTTCGGATTTCTGCATACCAACCACTAGTCGGCAGTAGTGCTGCAACAGAACGGCCATTCAAATTCAAATGAAAACTGAAAAAATGCGCCCGTGCGCTGCCATTAGTTAGATTATAGAGCTTTGAGTGTCGAGAGGAGAGTTTGAAAGCTGCGTGGTTATTTGTTGGTGGTGGTGCGCCGGTGTCACCTCGTTGCTGTCGACGTTCTGACATGAAGCCGTCGGCAGGCAGTACTGCAGGTTTACGGAAGCGTTGAGTTTGAAGGGCAGAGTGAGGACGGAGCGCCGCTGCAGCCGACATTTATGTTTCTCCCACGGAGCTGCGTCCGAGTGTTGAAGCCCACCTGCTCCTTTTCACACCGGAGTCCGAGGAGGGAAGGATGCCGATGATTCACCTGAGACTGAGACGACTGGAACGTGAATCCCAGTGTTTTCCTTTCCCAGTGTTTCGTTAACGTTTTAAATTGATCCTGTCAGCTGCTGTCGTTTCTCAACATCTGCAAACGAGACCCTCCAGCTGTTCAAATAATCAAGAACCACAACAGGTAAAAGAAGGAGACGATAATTAACCTTAAGACACGACTAATGTGTTACCCTGAACCTGAAATATATCCTATAACCATGTAAAGTATTGCTTCTGGTAGCTGACAAAACATTTTTACGCATTTTTAGTAGTTAACTAGTCGACTGCAAAGGTCACATTCACATTAAAGGCTAAAGTGGCAGAATTTTTTATTTGTTTTTTGAGGCAGTCAGGTTTGATCGTGTTTGAAATCTATTTGTTGATTTGTTTGCAAGAGAAATGGACCGTTTTTAATTGAACTTAAGTAGCAAGTTGTGTTACCATCTGACCTGGAATTGAAACTGTCAGAATTTGGATCAGCAAAAAAAGAAACCCATACCATTGGAACATGGAGTTTTCATTAAATTTGGAGAAAATGTTGAGCCCCCTCGGGAATAGACCTTTCCCATTGATGGTACATGTTAATGTTTGGTGCATTTTGTGAATCTGATCGGTTTCAGAATTGGACCTGGACAATATTGAAATTGTGTTATTGAATTGTGCTGTCTCGAGGCAGTGTGCAAAGCAGTTCTCTGGAAGTGGAAGTGTTGTTCAAATTTCCAAAATTATTTTGTATTTTACAAAAATTTAATCCAAATTGGCCCTGCGATAGACTGGCGACGACAGTGTACCCCCCCCCCCCCTTTACCCTATCAGGCTCCAGCCCTCGATGACCCTTAATCAGAATAAGTGGGTTCAGAAAATGAATGAATAAGTCCTAATTAACTGGTACACTGTTATTCTAATCCAAACTCTAACCAAATCTATTTAAGATAAATTCATTTGCAAAATAACTAGGCGGCTGAGACAACACTGGAAACCCACAGCACCCTTCCAGAAATGGCCATCAGATTCGGTATTAAAAAAAAGACTTAGTTGTGAATTGCAGTCTGAGGAAGAACAACGTCTGATTGACATTGACTATGTTTACATGCAGCCAATAACCCTTTCATAACTGGAATATTAGCAATAACCCGGTTGCGCTCGGCAATGTAAACACCCGCAAAACCCCGAATATGCTCGTATTCCGGTTTTTAAAAACCCGAATAAGACCCCTGGGTTACTCCTTTTCTAACCCGAATATCATGTCATATAAACGCGCATGGGGATATCCCCATAGAAAGGAACATTATTTTGTAAAAAAGAAGAAATAACTGGTGCAGCACAGAAATAAGTGCAAAAAGTCTTTAATAAGGTGCTGAAAAAAATGTTCAAAGGGACTGACATTTCGATGTGAGAGTCACATCTTCCTCAGAGTCCTGCACAAACAGAGATGGTATAGCTTAAATACTAATAAGAAGCAGGTGCTTTCAAAAGGGCATGACCATCACTCAAAGGGCACAACACTCACTCAATTAGTAATCAATTCATGATTAGAACATTATTTTTTTTCTGCGCATGTCCTATTCGCAAGGAATCTTGGTCTTTTGAGTACAGCAACTACTTGTATGCGGTGTGCTCAACCCACCGGACACCACGGAAGCACAGATAAACAGCGCATTGTGTTCTGTATCCTTATCTGGCGGGCCGGTCGCGGCACCGGTCGGCATCACCGCGATTGCTTTGCCTCCGATGTGCTTACTGAGTCTGCGGGCTCGGTAAGCGCCGCAGCGGGCCACTCACACCGCCCCCCACTCTGCTGTGTGGAGCTGCGCCATCTCTGGCAACAGGTCCAGAGACTACGCTCGCTGTTTTGATGCGGAGTGCATCAAAACAGCGGCAGAGTATTTGCGGAAAAATCCACAGCGCCGCAGGGTCTCGGTATACCGCAGCTGCAGAGCTCCGTGGCCATGACTTGGATTCTTTGCGGGTCCCACATCCGTACCCTCGGAGGCAGTGAGCGAAGGGAGAGCATGCGCGTTGTGTTCTGCGTGTGTCTGTTTATAATCTTCTCGCCCAGAAGAAAAAAGACAGTGTTTACACAGGAGAGAAAAGTGAGAAAATGTTAATGCCTGTTTGAGAACAGTGTTAGTGTGTAACGAGGGGTTTTACACGAAGCAGGATTTGCACGAACGCCAGACCAAATCAAGCACTGGTGGAAGACATGCGTCACTGTTTAGATGGGGATATTCCAAATGATACCAATGACCATGTATACAGGAGTAACTCTGTCTGCTTAAGCATGTATACAGGTTATTCCTAATGATTCAGAAACCGGAATATTGACCTTAACTCGAATATTAACGGCATGTAAACATGGTCATAGATTACTCACAAATACAGTGTATTAATGTCAGCATGGTAAAGAAGGCCTGTTTTGAAAGTATAGTGGGACAGGCATATGGATATAAATGAATGTTTATCAATGGCTTGGAGCCTTTTTCTACATCCAATAGTAATTTCAGGAGAAATGTAGTGGCATGAATAGAAATATTGTGCTTAGAGATGACGGGAAGGGGAGGGGGGCTGCATTTCTAAAACCAGAGGTGGGTTAACATGGAGTTTTCCTGTTATGTTGGCTGAATTTTGCCAGGATTTGGCTTCATGAAAGCAGCGGCACATAAGTTACCATGGAGACATATTCTGTACAGCTAGTCTTCTCCAGATATGGCTAACAGCCAGGCTTTATTAATCCTAGTGTCTTTTTTTTTTTGTTTAGTCAGCCTTTACCGAATTTTGTTTGTTTACCCATTCTTGATTCTGATCACATCACAAAAGTGTTGTTAAACTGTTATACCAATGCCTGATATACGAGGTCTGTGAGAAAAGTATCCGACCTTTTTATTTTTTTCAAAAACTATATGGATTTGAATCGTGCGCTTGTATCAGACAAGCTTGGACCTTCGTGCGCATGCGTGAGTTTTTTCACGCCTGTCGGTTGCGTCATTCGCCCGTGGGCAGGCTTTGAGTGAGCACTGGTCCACCCCCTCGTCAGATTTCTTTTGTCTGGGAAATGGCTGAGAGGCTGCCGCTTTGCTCCATGAAATTTTTTTCAGAAACTGTTAGAGACAGCCAGTTGGAAACCATTCGAAAGATTCAGATGATTTCGGTGAAGATTGTATCGGTATCACACGGATTAAGGACCATTAAAACTGGATTAAAAACGGCCCACGGCGGCAGAGGGTGCACTGCGCCCCGAGCGGCCATCGACAGGCTGGAACGAGCAGATCACTTCCAAATTTAAGGCTCTGTTGATGCAGGACATCGTGTGACTAGCAGAGAAGTTTCAGAAGAGGTCGGGATCAGCACTTTATCGGCACATTCCACTGTTAAAGGAGATTTTGTAATGAAAGACGTGCGGACGGATTCTTGCAGACGGATTCGCGCGTCGCGAAGCAGCCGCTCATGGCGCGGGACAAACAACACCTCCGTGTTGGAAGTCTCACAGGACAAGTTGGAACATGCCCAGCTGTTAAACAATTTCTCGGATACTCACTTGACTGAAAAGCCACCGAAAGCCGTCTGAATCTTACGAATGGTTTCCAACACGGAGGTGTTGTTTGTCCCGCGCCATGAGCGGCTGCGTCGCGCAAATCCGTCTGCACGTCTTTCATTACAAAAGCGCACATGATTCAAATCCATATAGTTTTTGAAAAAAATAAAAAGGTCGGATAGTTTTCTCACAGACCTCCTATGCTATGTCTGAAATTGTCATTAATAACACTAAAACACTGGAGTACGGTTAGTATGTTAACATTGTGACCATCAAAGTAATAATTATTTGCCTAATAGTAATAATTACCCATGTCATAGTCATGAGAACTGTTATGTTTTGTTCATAAAGGTTACTGTTAATATAGTTAGATTGCTGAAGTTGTTATTAATGCGGTGGCATATTTTGGCCATTGTAAGGGAAAAATACATTACGATCCTGAGACATGGAGACCATTATTTTGAGAAAAACAAAACCTCAGATGAAAATCATAAATTTACGAGACAGAAAACCTAAAATTTTTTTGAGATTAAAGTGTTAAATCAACAAGAAAAAAATTCTGTGAAATCATAAAGTCAAAAATTTGTGTTTAGAAATTTAGTGATTTTGCTGGGAAAGAATCTCATGGCACCACAGGTGCCTCGACTAAACTGTGAATGCCACACGCACATGTTCATACATGTGTGCAATATGACTCTCACATTGATTATCCTGATGTCTGAACAAGTAGAAGATTTGGTGTGTGTGTGTGTGTGTGTGTGTGTGTGTGTGTGTGTGTGTGTGTGTGTGTGTGTGTGTGTGTGTGTGTGTGTGAGAAAGACAGAGAGAGAAAAAAAAACAGCTTTTCATGGCTTCACTTTGCACAGTTCAATTAATTCCTCCACAAATGCCTACACTCATCTTAAGTACAAAATGTTAATACGAGGGCTGTCAATAAAGTAACGGTCCTTTTTATTTTTTTCAAAAACTATATGGATTTCATTCATATGTTTTTACGTCAGACATGCTTGAACCCTCGTGCGCATGCGTGAGTTTTTCCACGCCTGTCGGTGACGTCATTCGCCTGTGAGCACTCCTTGTGGGAGGAGTCGTCCAGCCCCTCGTCGGAATTCCTTTGTCTGAGAAGTTGCTGAGAGACTGGCACGTTGTTTGATCAAAATTTTTTCTAAACCTGTGAGACACATCGAAGTGGACATGGTTCGAAAAATTAAGCTGGTTTTCAGTGAAAATTTTAACAGCTGATGAGAGATTTTGAGGTGATTCTGTCGCTTTAAGGACTTTTCACGGTGCGAGACGTCGTGCAGCGCTCTCAGGCAGCGTCATCAGCCTGTTCAAGCTGAGAACCTCCACATTTCAGGCTCTATTGATCCAGGACGTCGTGAGAGAACAGAGAAGTTTCAGAAGAAGTCGGTTTCAGCATTTTATCCGGATATTCCACTGTTAAAGGAGATTTTTTTAATGAAAGACGTGCGGACGGATCCGCGCGTCGGGACGCAGCCGACGCGGTGCGGCAGCACAGGAAAAACACCTCCGTGTTGATAACCATTTGTAAAATCCAGGCGGCTTTTGATGGCTTTCAGTGGAGTGAGTATATGAGAAATTGTTTAACAGGCAGGACATGTTCCAACTTGTCCTTAAGGCTTTCAACAGAGGTGTTTTTCCTGTGGCGGAGCGTCGCGGCGGCTGCGTCCCGACGCGCGGACCCGTCCGCACGTCTTTCATTAAAAAAATCTCCTTTAACAGTGGAATATCCGGATAAAATGCTGAAACCGACTTCTTCTGAAACTTCTCTGTTCTCTCACGACGTCCTGGATCAATAGAGCCTGAAATGTGGAGGTTCTCAGCTTGAACAGGCTGATGACGCCGCCTGAGAGCGCTGAGCGACGTCTCGCACCGTGAAAAGTCCTTAAAGCGACAGAATCACCTCAAAATCTCTCATCAGCCGTTAAAATTTTCACTGAAAACCAGCTTAATTTTTCGAACCGTGTCCACTTCGATGTGTCTCACAGGTTTAGAAAAAATTTTGATCAAACAAAGCGCCAGTCTCTCAGCAACTTCTCAGACAAAGGAATTCCGACGAGGGGCTGGGCGACTCCTCCCACAAGGAGTGCTCACAGGCGAATGACGTCACCGACAGGCGTGGAAAAACTCACGCATGCGCACGAGGGTTCAAGCATGTCTGACGTAAAAACATATGAATGAAATCCATATAGTTTTTGAAAAAAATAAAAAGGACCGTAACTTTATTGACAGCCCTCGTATGTACCCATTTTGCTCCACTTCACTGCTGTATGTGTGGCACTCTGTTTACCGCAGCATCTGTGTTTATGATGATGTTCCTCAACAAGAAAACACAACACCCTGAACAGGCTGCTAGTCTGTTGCAGGGCCACATTCACACCGACGGTTAATTTGAAAGTTTTCCAAATCTCAAAACCTGCATGTCTTTGGTAGTGACCGTAAGGTGGAACCCATTCAAATGTATGGAGAACATGCAAACTCCATACACAGAGGACTAGATGGGAAGAGATCTCAGGACTTTCTCGCTGTGAGGCAACAGTGACAACCACCAATCCACCGTGCCACCCTCCATACATACATTTTCACCTAAAATGGCCCTAATATGCCATCATGGCTGTATGCAGTGAGTGCGTACTGCATGTGTGTGTGTGTGCGTGCATGTGCATGGAGAGAAAGGTTTTAGGTTTTCAGCACCTAATACCTGGAACAAATTGCAGTCTGAACTTCACCTTCAAGCTCTTGTGACACTAAATGAGTTTAAAGCTCTAGCGAAATCACTGCAGTCTACTTAATGTTTCATGTGAAATTGTTTTAATGCTGAGATGTTGTGAATTTAATTAGTTGTAATTGTAATTATGCTGCTGCCCTCTTGGCCAGGTCTCCCTTGCAAAAGAGATGTGTAATCTCAATGGGACTAACCTGGTTAAATAAAGGCTAAATAAAAATAAAAGAGAGAGCGAGAGAGAGATTCATGCATAGATGCAATACATCTTATAGCATTGTGGATTAGTGTTTGTAATTGAGTTTTGTGGTGAAATTTTCTGAGGTACATATTAACTTCCACTGCTTTGCTATCTCGTAAGTGATGTTCAATCTCTGGGTTCTCAGCCTTTACAGTCAAGAGATGCCAGGTAAGGGTTTATGAAGTCATGAGGTTCCCTGGACAGAGGGGTTTGACAATCCAGGTACCTTTGCAGAAGAACAAAGTTTCAAACCTTTATGGTCCTGGTGTTTCTTGTCTTGTTGTATGGTTAATTATTATTATTATTATTTTTTTTTTTGTCATGCAAACTGTTTCTTAGGGAGACTCAGGCAAAGTATACCACTTGTGTACTGAGGTGTGTTTCTCTGCATGATCCAGTAAGTAGTTATCTCAGTGTTGAGGACCTCAGTGACTGGAAAAAAGGCTAAGGGGACACTCACCTTTCGTTTGGCTTCAGCAGATAGATGGCTACTCTTAAGTAGGAGGATGGATTGGTTGTCTGCTTGGTCGGTTGCTGTCCAGGAACCAGGGCAGTTCTGTGGTGTTATGTGTAGGGCAGCATGTCGTGGCATCAGTGCATATTTCTAGATCTGACTTGGCCTGGTCTGTATTATTCTTCATGACAAGGTGATTAAAGGGTAATTGTGGTCCAATTCTCACTGTTCCCACATTTAATTTTCTATCAGACATAATGCCAGTGACTCATCATGTCGCACATTATAAGTGTTTACACGCATACTGACTGTGGTCTTTTCTGCCTCATGTTGCCACTGCATTATGCATACAATGCATGCATGAGAGGAACCTAAGCTCTGGTGTGTCTGAGATAAAATGTGATGTCATATCACAAGATTAAAATGGGCTTTGTCCTTTTTTCATGCAGAAACCGTCCTTGTAGCAGATTGTACATAATTAGGCCAAACGCTGTATCTGCTGCTGTCCTCTTTCAGCTGAGACATAAGTCGTGATTTTACCAGTATGCAGATATGTGCACGGACTATACTAGTTGCCCCAATAGTGACAACTTGTACGTGTGATGTAGCGTTTATATACTGTAACAGGACAACCACCTATCAGGTGGCACACGTCCTCAAAAAGCTTGCTTTTTCCCCAGAGATAGTTATCCATATTTTTCTGTGAATAGTAGGCTTTTTTAACAACTGTTGTGTTTTAAACTGATAACGTGCTCTGCCTATATAGTGTAACGTGCACATTGTATTTCCTTTTTTTCTATATGCTTTATTCCAGTGTTCATTCATTTTAGTGCAATTTTTATTTTCTTGTATTGCCTGGACAAAGCAAACTATAGTGGAAATGTGTGGGCACTGAGGTGAATTGAGCATTGAATTTTCTTATTTACACTGCATGCACATTATTAGGCATGTGAGTACTCTGACTTTATCATTTCTATACATGTTTTCCAGCATGATTGGTTATTGTATTTAAGTATTCCTAGATGACATATATTTGTGTAATGAGGGAGGGTCTGACCTAGAGTGATAAACACCATATATCAAAGTGTGCATAGTTATTAGGCTACTTCTTTAGCCTCAGGCAAAATGGGCCAAAAAAAAAGAGATTTAACAGACAATGAAAAGTCCAAACCTGTAAAATTAATTTCAGAGGGATGCAGGACTCTAGAAATAGCTAAACTGTTGTGGTGTGATCACCGAACAATCATGTGTCTTTGTTGAAAATAGTCACCATGGTTGAAAGAAATGTGTGGAGAAGAAAAGACCCCAACTAACTGTAAAAGACGAGAAAAATTAAACGTGATGCCACCAGGAACCCATTGTCCGCCAGTGCAACAATACTCCAGAACTGTAACCTGCCTGGAGTGCCCAGAAGTACAAGGTGCTTAGTGTGCAGAATCATGGCCTATATAATGTAAGGAAGCTTAAAAAACAATCAACCCTGAAAATTCTCACAAGTTGAAACTTCAAGATTGGGCCAAGAAATATCTGAAGACAGATATAATGAGTGACTCTTGATGGACCAGATGGATGGGCCTGTAACTGGATCACAAATGGACACACAGCACCACTTCAACAAGGTGGAGGAGGGGTACTGGTATGGGCTGTTTTCGGGTATGAAGATGAAGATGGTCAACTCCCAAACCTACTACCAGTTTTTAGAAGATATTTCTTGAAGCAGTTGTACAGGAAAAAATCTGCATAATTCAAGAAGGCCCTTATTTTTATGTAGGACATTGCTCCATCACATGCATCCAAGTACTCCCCTGCTAGGCTAACCAGCAAAGGCCTCAAAGATGACAGAATAATGACGTGCTCCCCTTCCTTACTTAAATTAAACTCTATTTAGAAGTTGTGGGCCCTTCTTAAATGTGAGATTTACAGTGTGGGAAAACAGTGCACCTATTTAAACAGCATTTGGGATGTTGTAGTTGCTGCTGCATGAAAAGTTGATCAACAGAGATCAAGAAACTGATGGACTCAATGGATGGAAAGCTCATGGCATTTATTGAAAAGAAAGTGCGGCTATATTGATCACTGAATATTTTTGGAAATGTCAAAAATGTTTATTTGTTCATTTTGAGTTACTTGTACATGAATAAGTAAAAATATGTGAGATAGGACAAGTTTAGTTTTTTCCATTAGTTGCATAATAATTCTGCCCACATACTCCACATACTTGTATACGGTGCATCCAGAAAGTATTCACGGCACTTCACTTATCCCACATTTTATGTTACAGCCTGCTTCCAAAATGGATGGAATACATTTTTTTTTTCCCTCAAAATTCTACACACAATACCCCACGATCCACCAGGACTCTTCCAATAGCTGGCCACCCGTCTAAATTGAGTGATTGGGAGAGAAGGGCCTTAGTCAGGGAGGTGACCAAGAACCTAATGGTTACTCTGCAGGGCTTGACATAAACCAATTTGCCCCACTGGCCCATAGGGCCAGTAGAATTTAGAAGTTAGTGGCCCACAGTGTAGGAGCACTGGCCCATGGTTTTGCGCGCAAGAGTTTGTGATATTCCACCCTGAAATCCTGCAAATAAAACTGCCTATATAATATAAACCAATCCAGAAAAAAACATAAAATAGTCTATGGACCATGAAGTAAAGAAAAATAGAATTTATTAGAGGGCATTCTCAAGTGTAAAAAAATAAAGTGACTCCCATAAAATTTAGAGGGCATTTTTTAAGCAACCCTCAGAGTTGGTTAACTCACAGTCAGAAATGTAAAATACAGTAAAACTAAAAAGTATGCCTTGTCTGGATTGGAGTTATAGCTCTAAAAATTGAAAAAAAAAATGCTTGGCTCCTTTGCTAATGTTGTCACCGTGGGGTTTCCACAAAGGCAAGCTGGTTAGACTTTTAAACTAGCTTCAAAACAGCCAGGGGCTACCAGGACCAAGCATATACTTTACTTACTTGTCAGCATACGATGGAGCATGGAGCGTGGTTAGGGATGAGTATTGATAAGATTTTATCGATATTGATACCATTATCGATCCGATTCCTTATCTATTCCCTTATTGATACCGCTTGTGAATTTTGTATACTAAAAGTAGGCTTTAAAGGTTTTCTATGTCAACATTTTATTGAGACTTAAAGTAAATAACTATGAAATTGGTCACTGGATCCTTAAACTCTGGACCTAAATAAACTCTACATGGTGGCTCCTTGATCTCTGAACATAAATAGAAATAAACAAAATCTGTAGTTTTTGTCCAAAGCATTTCCTTTCATACATTATTGGCATGAATGTCTTTCCATACAACTGAGCTGAGCTCTTGCAGCTGTGCTGCACGTCAGGATGTAATTCATGAAGAATGCAGGACATCTCATTTTGGGAGGAAAAAATCATTTTATTTTAGTCTATTGTAGTTTGTCTGTATTACAGCGTTTGCAAAGAGGTGTCATTTTATTTAAAGCGGTGATTCGTTTTGAAGTTATTAATTCTGACCAGACTCTGTCTCAGCAGAGAGCCGCGCAGCATTTGGAGCTGTGCCAACGGAACAGAGGACAATTCTCGTTTCTTGACTGCAACAAGACAAGAGTTCCACTTAGCGACTTTAATCTGCACAAAAGTGACTCAGTCACGATTGACATATTTTAATGGCTTTGAGAGGAGTTAAGAAGTGGACTTGCCGCTTCTGAAGAGTTATTATTACTATTATTGCTGTTGTTGTTGCTATTATTATTATTATCAGTGTTGTGTAAAGTACCAGAAAATCACACTTAAGTAAAAGTACAGATACCCATTAAAAAATGACTTTGGTAGAAGTTCAAGTCACTGATTGAAATTCTACTCAAGTAAAAGTCTTAAAGTATCTAGTATTTATTGTACTTAAGTATGACAAGTAATGTACAACTAAATGTACTCAAGTTAGGGCAGTCACAGTTATTACAGTATTCACCAGTCGCGATTATTTTTCATATTCGCGAATATTTTTCATAATCGCGATTACCGCGAATTACTTATTTTAGCCACAAAGTTGCATAAAACGACTCAGAATCTGACGTCATGGTGCAGCAGCAGCTACACGCAGCCTCGCTGCCTCACTCACTCTGTTTCCTCTCATCTTGGTCGGATGGTTAGCGAGGCTCGGATAATAACACGGAGCGTGAGGAGGTTCTGGTTCCAAAGCCACGTACCACGGCATCGCTGTGGATGCATTCCAGTTTTAAGTAGGGCTGCCACGACTAGTCGACTACTCACGACTACATTGACGATTGAAATCATTAACAACTAATTTAGTAGTTGACGAGTCATTTATTTTATTTAAGTCTTTTGTTTTTCCTCTCAATTCATAGTTTTAGGCAGCCGTCCTGCCGTCATTTGGACGTTCAAATTTTGAATAAGACGGCCGATTAATACAGTGGCCGTCTTATTCAAAGCCATTTAAAATGGGTAGTTTACCGAAGGAGCTGTGTGTGTGCGCGCAGAATCAACTCGCTACAGACTGCAAGGGAGGGAGCAGGTGAGGGAGTGAGATTCCTGAACAGAGGCACAAGACGTTACATTCTGCTGTGAACCATCAGTGCACTTAAGACAGCGAGTGCGGAGCAGAGAGAGGATTTTTAACCCGAGTGAACACGTTTAAAAAACAAACAAAAAAAAAAACCTTGGGGCTGCCTTTACTCTCTGTACTTTCTCTACACGTGTGGTTCTGACGGCACCGACCTGTTCACACCATGTGCGCGTCGTATACTGAATTTATGAGCTCATGAGATGAAATAAGTATAATGAATGAATGAATGAATGAATGAATGAATGTAATGAATAATAAATGAAGGCCAAGCTGCCTGTCCAGCTGATGGTGCAGTTCTACACGGTCATCATCGAGTCCATCCTCTGCTCCTCCATCACGGTGTGGTACGCCGGGGCCACAGCCAGGGACAGACACAGACTGCAGCGCATTGTGGCCTCTGCTGAGAAGGTGATCGGCTGTAGCCTTCCATCTCTCCACGACCTACACGTCTCCAGGACTCTGGGCCGAGCAGGTCGGATCACAGCTGACCCTTCTCACCCTGCACACGGTCTGTTCAAACCACTCCCCTCGGGCAGGAGGCTACGGTCCATCCGGACCAGAACCTCCCGCCATAAGAACAGTTTCTTCCCCTCTGCCGTTAGACTCATGAACACCTCATAACTCAGTCAACTTAACCTTAACTCTGTCACTTTATCATCTTATCACGGGTCACTTTAGACAGTGTACTTTGGTTTTTAATTGCACTCCTCCCACTGCACTGTTTTTTCTGTTTCTCTGTTGCACACAGACTTTCATATTTCATATTTCTTTTTTTTAATCTTAGATTTTATCTTATTTTGACACATATGTTATATTTTATCTTAGCATTTTATCTCTTCTTAATGTTGCACCATTGTACCGAAGCAAATTCCTAGTCTGTGAATCCTGTTCACTGGCAATGGCAATAAACTTCTTCTGATTCTGATAAACGGTCAAATATCCTTAAAACATCCTTAAAAATGAGAATATATAAATGAACTGAGCAAAAATTACACACACACGGGTTTAAAAAACCCTGCTGTGGAGCTGTGCAGAGGCACAGATCACAAAAAGCTGAACTTTAACAGCTGTTATTTTCCAAAGGTATGTATTTGTTCAGTCTTGAGCTTAATGTAGTGTTCAAGAACAAAACGTGACTGATGAGGAAAAAAGGACTTCATCACACTAAAATGAACTGGAGTCAGAATAAAAATACAAGCTGCTGATTTCTGTTATTTGTCAAACTTATTAAGCTGCAGCTATATGTTTTAATTATTTCAAAGTGAGTTGCCTCTTATTGTATTCTGATTTATTTAAAAAAAAAAAACATGGGGAATGTAATCGGTCTGCATTGTTCTAAGTTTATATCAGTTTTCCTGAACATGTCCAGGTGTTTTTCCTTCTTTATAAGAGTTTGGTATTTGCGCCACAAAGTTTTAAAACACAAAAAAATGTTCACACTGTTCTTTATAGCAGTTCTGTAATTTCAGAAATTCAACAGAAACAACCACAAATCATAAAAGTTGGGACTATATGTAAAATAAAAATAAAAATGTTGCACTATATTCCCAGTTTCTCCACTCACAGAAGCCAAACGTTCTTCCAGAGTTGTGTAATCATACTATGATAGTAGAATATAAAGAAGGGAAAAAAGAAAAAATAGACAATATAAATTCAATCGCAATTATTTGCCTGACAATTAATCGTCTCCAGAAATTCCTAATCGTGACAGCCCTAACTCAAGTATTGAAAGAAAAAGTACAAGTAAATGTTAATCAAAAACGGACTGATTTATTTATTTATTTATTTTTAATATATTAAAGTTTATCTAGGCTTGTAAATGACTGGTAGTATTAGTCAAAATACTGAAAATTGTGCACATCACACAAAAACGCTTCAGAAACAAGGTTTCAAAACCTAAACGAGAGTAGGCTACTCACTAGGTGTTCACAGGAAACAGTTAATTATTTCTATATGTATTTATTTATTTTCATTGTTACATGGTTTTATCTTTTCTGTTGTGTTTTGTTTCATTAGGTTCTTTTTGTCGCTTTCTCTAAAATTGTGTTATAACATTATTATTCTATTATTATTGACTATTATTGTCTATTATGTAGACTATTATTGTTGTTGCTATAATATATGAATAAAAATAAATTAAAAAAATTACAATTTGACTCTTACGACAACGAACGCTGAGCAATTAATTATAAAGAAAACAAATCAACACAAACGTGCTGATGCGAACAGCTTAATGCTAACTTTAACATTGAAAATGCCATAGACGTCCCGCTTTTAAGTTATAAAATACGTCTATCAACTGTTTCAGAAGACCATTACAGGTCGGTTTAACATAAAAATATTAAATATTACTCACAGACATATGTTCTTCAGGGTTTTAGCGGGGAAATTAGGATACAGCAAAATTAAACAATGAATCATGAATCGTAGATCGAAGCACTGCTTCGACCTGTGAATCACTGCTTCGATTGGTTCAAGGTTCAAAGCAAAGCCGCGCTGCAGAAAAGTTAATTACAGACCCGCTGCAGGTCTGTAATCATTGCAGAGAAATGATCATTTTCCTGACAAACACCCCCCAAGTGCGCAACTGCAAAAAAACCTACCGGACATGCCTCATGACAAATCGGCCTGACTTTGTTGCAGTCACTAGTAATCAATGGTGTCTCTGGGTGAAAACACGACTTTTTTCGTGTGTGTGTGTGTTTTTTTTTTTTTTTTTTTTACGGCATGGCGAATAGAAAATGTATCGGAGTAGAAGTATGCAATTAAGGTTGGAAATGTAGTGAAGTAAAAGTGAAAGTAAGCTGAATTAAAAAAAAAACTCAACACAAACAACACTGATTATTATTATTAATACATAAATACAAATAAAAAAACTGCAGTTTTTAATACATTTGACTCTTTTACGAAAACAAACGAGCCATTAATTATACAGAAAACAAATGCACACAAACGTGCTGAAATGCGAACAGCTAATGCTAACTTTAACATTGAAAACGCCATAGACATGCTAACGCGTTAGCATCGGTCCCGTTTTTAAATTATAAAATACATCTATCAACTGTTTCAGAAGATCATAACAGGTCGGTTTAATATAAAAGGGTATATATTACTCACAGGCATATGTTCTTTAGGGTTTTAGCGGGGAAAAATTAAGATAAACTCCAACAAGCCAGCGGATCGAAGCATTGCTTCATCGGTTCACTTCAAAGTGCCGTCGCTCTGCAGAAGCGGTTGATTACAGAGCCACTGCAGGGTCTGCAATCAGCGTAGAGGAATGATCATTTTCCAGACAAACACCCTCAAAAACAATGGCCACTCTGAAGGACTGATAAGAGAATTGTTAAGCAAAACGACTATTGATATCGGTGGATCGAATCATTTCTTAACTGTACCCAACCCTTAGAGTGGTACGAGACCAAAACAAACATGGTGGACTCTGTGAAGTTTGATGACACGGAGATGTGAAAAAATTTGACTTTGCTGCCGCAAAATATGGTAAAATAAATAGAATTTTGCGTATTTTTGTAGTGGCCCGAGTGGGCCATCATTTGATAAATTGTACTGGCCTGAAAGTGGGCCAAATCGGCGCCGGGCTATGTTGAGCCCTGCTCTGTCAGAGCTCCAGCATTCCTCTGTGGAGAGTGGAGAACCTTCCAGAAGGACAACCATCTCTGCAGCAACCTGCCAATCAGGCCTGTATGGTACAGTGGCCAGACGGAAGCCACTCCTTAGTAAAAGGCACACGGAAGCTCACCTGGAGTTTGCCAAAAGGACTCTTAGACCATGAAAACCAAAAATTCTGTGGTCCGATAAGACAAAGATTGAACTCTTTGGTGTGAATGCCAGGCGTTATGTTTGGCGGAAACCAGGCATCATCCCTATAGTGAAGCATGGTGGTGGGGATGTTTTTCAGCAGCAGGAACTGGGAGACGAGTCAGGATGGAGGGAAAGATGAATGCAGCAATGAGGCATGCGTACTGGAGGCGGGGCGGGCCAATCTTTAGGGGGAGACCGTTCGGTCTGCGACACCTGCATCCCGAGCGCTCTTGACCTCAGACTGGTGCGACCGTTCATCTTTCAGCAGGACAATGACCCTAAGCACACAGCCAGGATATCAAAGGAGTGGCTTCAGGACAACTCTGTCAATGTCCTTGAGTGGCCCAGCCAGAGCCCAGACCTGAATCTGATTGAACATCTCTGGAGAGATCTGAAAATGTCTGTGCACTGATGCTCCCCATCCAACCTGATGGAGCTTGAGAGGTGCTGCAAAGAGGAATGGATAAAAACTGCCCAAAGATATATGTGCACCAAGCTTGTGGCGTCATATTTAAGAAGACATGAGGCTGTAATTGCTGCCAAAGGTGCATCAACACAGTATTGAGCAAAGAGTGTGAATACTGTACATGTGATGTCTTAGTTTTTTTTATTTTTAATACATTTGGGGGAAAAAACAAACCTTTTTTAATCTTGTCATTATGGGGTGTTGTGAGTAGAGTTTTGAGGAAAAAATGACTTTACTCCATTTTGGAATAAGGCTGTAGCATAACAAAATGTGGAAAAAGTGAATTGCTTTGAATACTTTCCAGATGCACTGTATATTCCCCTGAGAAAGCCAGAACTCACTGTTACTTTAAGCTTTGAGGTTTATTAATAGTTCGGGCTGACTGAAAGCACTGTATTTGCTCAACAATAATTGTCCATGCAGTGAAATTCTGATTAGGTTAAATCAGCAGTAGCATTTGTTAAATTTTAAATGGTCTTTTAAATTCAAGTTCAAATGCAATGAGGTTTCAATGGAACAGATAACCTCCAAACAGAAGAAACAACCATCATCTTTTACAGTGCTGTTACACATTGTGCTGCTTATAGTTAAATCCTTTTGTGGAGATTTCTTTTTCTCAAGCAGGAAGGAAATGTGGACATTGTACAGTTAAATTATTTATTGTGAGATTATGTTTCAGTTTCATGTACATTCTGACATTAGTCTATTCATATTGAGCTTGTCTCACATGCTAGTAGAGTTGAGTTTTCTTCTTTGAAGGTACTTCCCCCGTTGAAGGTACAGTAGTGTTCAGAATAATAGTAGTGCAATGTGACTAAAAAGATTAATCCAGGTTTTGAGTATATTTCTTATTGTTACATGGGAAACAAGGTACCAGTAGATTCTCACAAATCCAACAAGACCAAGCATTCATGATATGCACACTCTTAAGGCTATGAAATTGGGCTATTAGTAAAAAAAGTAGAAAAGGGGGTGTTCACAATAATAGTAGTGTGGGATTCAGTCAGTGAGTTCGTCAATTTTGTGGAACAAACAGGTGTGAATCCCCTATTTAAGGATGAAGCCAGCATCTGTTGAACATGCTTTTCTCTTTGAAAGCCTGAGGAAAATGGGATGTTCAAGACATTGTTCAGAAGAACAGCGTAGTTTGATTAAAAGGTTGATTGGAGAGGAGAAAACTTATACGCAGGTGCAAAAAATTATAGGCTGTTCATCTACAATGATCTCCAGTGCTTTAAAATGGACAAAAAAAACAAAACAAAAAAAACAGAGACGCATGGAAGAAAACGGAAAACATCCATCAAAATGGATAGAAGAATAACCAGAATGGCAAAGGCTCACCCATTGATCAGCTCCAGGATGATCAAAGACAGTCTGGAGTTACCTGTAAGTGCTGTGACAGTTAGAAGATGCCTGTGTGAAGCTAATTTATTTGCAAGAATCCCCCGCAAAGTCCCTCTGTTAAATAAAAGACGTGCAGAAGAGGTTACAATTTGCCAAAGAACACATCAACTGGCCTAAAGAGAAATGGAGGAATATTTTGTGGACTGATGAGAGTAAAATTGTTCTTTTTGGGTCCAAGGGCCGCAGACAGTTTGTGAGACGACCCCCAAACTCTGAATTCAAACCACAGTGAAGCATGGTGGTGCAAGTATCATGATATGGGCATGTTTCTCCTACTATGGTGTTGGGCCTATATATCGCGTACCAGGTATCATGGATCAGTATGGATATGTCAAAATACTTGAAGAGGTTATGTTGCCTTATGCTGAAGAGGACCTGCCCTTGAAATGGGTGTTTCAACAAGACAATGACCCCAAGCACACTAGTAAACTAGCAAAATCTTGGTTCCAAACCAACATTAATTACTCGCAGATGTGAAGAAATCATGAAAAACTGTGGTTATACAACTAAATACTAGTTTAGTAATTCACAGGATTGCTAAAAAAGCAGTTTGAACATAATAGTTTTGAGTTTGTAGCGTCAACAGCAGATGCTGCTATTATTGTGAACACCCCCTTTTCTACTTTTTTTTACTAATAGCTCAATTTCATAGCCTTAAGAGTGTGCATATCATGAATGCTTGGTCTTGTTGGATTTGTGAGAATCTACTGAATCTACTGGTACCTTGTTTCCCATGTAACAATAAGAAATATACTCAAAACCTGGATTAATCTTTTTAGTCACATAGCACTACTATTATTCTGAACAATACTGTATCTTCTGTGTTTGTCATGTGTTGAAACTGAATGATAGTCAGTTTATCTTCCATCAAGCAAAAATTGCCAGTTCCCTTGTTCAAGATTCTAAAATGTAATAATTTGAAGCTTTTCTTCACCTCTCTTGCACTGATAACAGCATAGGGTTTGGATGAGAAAAAAATGGAGATGGATGGGTGGGTGGGTAGCCAGCTTGTGCACATAATAAATAACTCAAAAACTATTTGGGCTGCAATTAATGGTTATTTTCAAATTCAGTTAATCAATTGATTAGTAAAGGTTATCATGTTGTAACTCACTAAATTAAAAAGAATATATAATGAGGATGAACAGATTAGATTTGGTAAACTTTGATGCACCAGATCAAAAGCAACTTTGTTTCACCTATACATTTTCCCATAGATATGTCTGCCACCTGTTAAATGATAAGATGCTCTATGGATTTACATGTAGTTTGCTTGCCACCTGCAAAACACTGCACACATTGTGTGCTCGTTGATGCTCTTCAGCAGTTAGAGCCCGACATCATGCGAGAAAACATGATTGGAATTGTGACTGCCAAACACATGGGCACATATGGGATGAAATATCACAAAATGGGAAAGTATAAATCTGGATTTAAAGCCTGTACAGAATGTGTGGCACCTTAGAAAAATAAAAGTTTATGTTCATGTTGTTGTTATCCAGAAAAAAACGCACCTCAAATAGGGATGTTCCAGTGTTAACTGCTGCCACAATCTCAACCCTAAAATCTACAACTCTTTAAGAAGCAGCACACTCAGACCTTCTTGTATGTATGATGTCAGAGCGATCTCTATGGAAACCATTATGAAGCAGTAATTTTACTGCTTTTTTTGTTTTTAGTACTGCCATTATTCAGCTGTCAAATATGTTTTAATCACTGCACTGCCATTTTAATGGCTTTTTATGTCTGTGTTGTGCGATGCAGGAAAAATACACTATTTACATAAAAAAAAAAAAAATAAATAAAAGTATTTAACTCAGTATTAACAGACACTCAAAATTAAAGAACTCTGGTTGATTTGAGGGCTAAAAACATAATTAGCTATCCCTAATTCAAAAATGTTGCCCTTTTTCATCTGTTTTGTGGTATTTCATAATTGAACATTTGTTGCAGTAATTTAGTGGCAGATATAATCATTTGCAACACTAGTTGTTGATGTGTTAAATCAAAATGGACATTCTAATTATTTCAGCAAAACAAACAAACATGCATGGATAACATTGTAACTATTTTCTGCAAAAGAAATCCTTTTTTAATGAAATCCACATAAATATGTGTGATGAGACGGTTTCTGTAGCTGAGAGTATCTGACACTGCAGCACACACAGCACTGACATTATTTGTTGTTGGAGTGTGCCTCAACTTTTAAACTGTGAGCAAAATCATTTTGACGTCCTGCAGCCTTGACTGTGACCTGATCAGCAGAAAAAAATGTATATCCTGAATAATAGTGAGTGATACTTTGTGGCACTACAACCCCAGAGTATCCATGTGCAGCTGTGGCAGCAGCTGTGAATGTCATTTCTGTCTGGGTCATTATTTGTGTCGGTGTAACAGGGGCATATGGCCCTGCAGGCCTCAAATACCAACATTTTTGTTCCGGGCTGTAATTACAACAATATACACTGAAGAATTGGACTGGATGTGACCGACATTTTGACTAGAGTCATCATGCAGCATGTAGGATTTAGAATGAAAGATGGAGTGAGCATGTAAATTGCTGATCCTTTGTCAAGGCCTAAAGAAAGCACTAAGTTGATTTGATCTTCCAAATTTGTACACTGTGAAGAGCTGAGAAGGCTGGCTGGGTTTTGCTGATGGGGTGACGTCTTTGCTGGCTCTCAGCAACCACAGGAGAGTACAACACCGTGACACATTTGTTATCACTTCATTCCAGGCTCTCCTCTGTGATTGTGAACAGAATAGAATGCTGTCATGACTGTCCACAAAAAAGGTAATATTGGCTGTGTTTCTGGCATGCGTAGATTTTGTTTTACCAGTTTATATCTTCTTCCTATTCAGATTAACATACAGCAGTGTTATAGCTAATTCCAAAAGTACTACCATCACTGTTGATCTGCATATTATCGCCCTGTCACACCTTGATGATTTCACTTGTGTATGCTGACGTATACAGAATGCGCTGGCGTACATCTTGTTATGGGTACGTTTTTTTATAAGTTAAGAGCACATTGAAGCATGCTGGTGTATGGCATAGTACAACGGCGAGTTTGGCGAAAGATTTTGGGCATGCACAATATTTCCGGCGCATGCCAGTGTATGCCTCATACCTCCCGCATACGCAGGCCATAAGTTGTAAGTAAATTATGCAATTGTTGACACACGTTTCTTGTATTAAAACTGTTGTAAAACCATTCACACACTGAGTAAATATAAAGTCTTAATCTTAGGGCCCTGTCCCACTGGTGTTTAGAAGGATTTGCGTATGGCTTGCACACAAAATTGGCCCATATTCGCCAAAATCCGCAATATCCGTGTAACATTCCTGTATGAGTCGGCCGTCAACCGAACATGCCCGTGATCATCCGCAGAGGCACGGATGTCCGCAGCCAGGATTTTTGAGCTGTTCAAAAATCTGAATGCGGATGACATCCGCCTTACATACTCCATATATACTCAAGTCATACACAATACATACTCACTCTATGGGCTCTATATCTGCCGTTAACCGCTGATATCCACTACTGACGGGGATTTGCGGCTTGGCAGCGGACCGGGACAATGTGTAAAAGAGATATATATCGTAGCTATCATGTCCACATCACAAACTAAAATATGTTGTAGCGAATGCATACAAACTGGCCACGAATAAAGCGTTTTTATTACATCTGCTTTGCAGCTGATTTGCGGACAATCTGTGAATGCATAACAAACACGTCACGTAAACCCAAAGTGTGGCAGAAAGTGACATACCTGCCAGTCAGTGCCGGTCCGGCTGTGTAGATCCATAAAGACGTAGCTGCTGCAATCGTGTCTCCTCCAGGACTTTTATTTAACACCAACAAAAGGAAGAGTTGCTGCCTATCCACAACTCACTCAAAAAAAAAAAAAAAAAAAAAACACTGTCTCACACCCCGAGCGGCTTCCCCCCTCCCGCTCCCCAAACTCATGAACATTTAACCCTTGCATGACAAAACTCTGTGATCAACTTGTCCAAGTCCAGCAAATGCTCCAGAGGCCGTATTGTTGGTGTGAACAGTGATGCCGACAGCCCGAGTGCGCTTATTTTATGACTGCAATGCAGATGCCGTGCATGCGCAACACGTGCGTGATGAAGGTGCGACAGAGCTATTAGAGAAATAGCTAACTGCATTAATCCATTTCCACAAAAAAAAAAAAAACCCTAACTAAAACTTAGACCTAGCTTGTAGGTCTAAGTAATCCCGGTGGGTCATCAGATGGTCACTAACAGCATAAATCTAAATTGTTATGATTTCGGTGCGACATGTCCTTTAGTGCCCCTTCACACATAGTACAAATAAGTACAACTCAGGGCGACTCACGCCGGAACAGCTCGCATGAGTGAACCACGAAAACCTCGAGCCCTCGTGCAGGCGTGCACGATGCCGCTGCCGCTGCAATGGTTCTTGCACGCAGGAACACAGTGCTAGCAGCTGCGCGATGTGGTTACACAAAGTTCAAAAACTATATGGATTTGAATCACGTGTGATTGCATCAGCCAAGCTTGAACCTTCGTGCGCATGCGTGAGTTTTTTCACACCTGTCGCTTGCGTCATTCGCTTGTGAGCAGGCTTTGTGTGAGCACTGGTCCACCCCTCTTGTCGTTTTTTTATTGCGAATAAATGTCTGAACGATTTGGATCTTTGCTGCATCAATGTTTTGCCAGAAACTGTGAGAGACCTCTAGGTGGACACCGTTCAGAAAATTAATATGGCTTTCAAGGACGATTTTGTGGGGATTACACAGATTAAGGAGTGTTACTGCCGCTTTAAAGACGGCCCACAGCGTCTGAGAGCACGCCGGTTGTTTCAGCGGGGTGTGAGCCTGTCGATCGGCGCTCGGAGCGCGGTGCGCTCTCAGACGCTGTGGGCCATCCTTAAAGCGGCAGTAACACTCCTTAATCTGTGTAATCCCCACAAAATCATCCCTGAAAGCCATATTAATTTTCCGAACGGTGTCCACCTGGAGGTCTCTCACAGTTTCTGGAAAAAAATTGATGCAGCAAAGCTCCAAATCGTTCAGACATTTATTCGCAATAAAAAAACGACGAGAGGGTGGACTACTGCTCACACAAAGCCTGCTCACAGGCGAATGACGCAACCGACAGGCGTGAAAAAACTCATGCATGCGCACGAAGGTTCAAGCTTGGCTGATGCAATCACACGTGATTCAAATCCATATGGTTTTTGAAAAAAATAAAAAGGTCAGATACTTTTATAACAGACCTCGTGTATATATATGTATGTATGTGTATATATACACTTACACTTTTTATCACACAGCACATGCCACAGATGTCGCAAGATTTGAGGGCGCGTGCAATTGGCATGCTGACAGCAGGAATGTCAACCAGAGCTGTTGCTCGTGTATTGAATGTTCATTTCTCTACCAAAAGCCGTCTCCAAAGGCGTTTCAGAGAATTTGGCAGTACATCCAACCAGCCTCACAACCGCAGACCACGTGTAACCACACCAGCCCAGGACCTCCACATCCAGCATGTTCACCCCCAAGATTGTCTGAGACCAGCCACTCGGACAGCTGCTGAAACAATCGGTTTGCATAACCAAAGAATTTCTGCACAAACTGTCAGAAACCGTCTCAGGGAAGCTCATCTGCATGCTCGTCATCCTCATCGGGGTCTCGACCTGACTCCAGTTCGTCGTCGTTACCGACTTGAGTGGGCAAATGCTCACATTCACTGGTGCTTGGCACGTTGGAGAGGTGTTCTCTTCACGGATGAATCCCGGTTCACACTGTCCAGGGCAGATGGCAGACAGCGTGTGTGGCGTCATGTGGGTGAGCGGTTTTTTGATGTCAGTGTTGTGGATCGAGTGGCCCATGGTGGCGGTGGGGTTATGGTATGGGCAGACGTCTGTTATGGACGAAGAACACAGGTGCATTTTATTGATGGCATTTTGAATGCACAGAGATACCGTGACGAGATCCTGAGGCCCATTGTTGTGCCATACATCCAAGAACATCACCTCATGTTGCAGCAGGATAATGCACGGCCTCATGTTGCAAGGATCTGTACACAATTCTTGGAAGATGAAAATGTCCCAGTTCTTGCATGGCCGGCATACTCACCGGACATGTCACCCATTGAGCATGTTTTGGATGCTCTGAACCGGCGTATACAACAGCGCGTACCAGTTCCTGCCAATATCCAGCAACTTCGCACAGTCATTGAAGAGGAGTGGACCAACATTCCACAGGCCACAATTGACAACCTGATCAACTCTATGCGAAGGAGATGTGTTGCACCGCATGAGGCAGATGGTGGTCACACCAGATACTGACTGGTATCCCCCCCAGTAAAACAAAACTGCACCTTTCAGAGTGGCCTTTTATTGTGGGCAGTCTAAGGCACACCTGTGCACTAATCATGGTGTCTAATCAGCATCTTGATATGGCACACCTATGAGGTGGGATGGATTATCTCAGCAAAGGAGAAGTGCTCACTATCACAGATTTAGACTGGTTTGTGAACAATATTTGAGGGAAATGGTGATATTGTGTATGTGGAAAAAGTTTTAGATCTTTGAGTTCATCTCATACAAAATGGGAGCAAAACCAAAAGTGTTGCGTTTATATTTTTGTTGAGTGTATATATGTGTGTGTGTGTATATGTGTGTGTGTGTGTGTGTGTGTGTGTATGACAGTATGAAGCATCTGTTCCTCTGTAGATGACCCATAGTCACAGATGTACAGTCATGAAATGACATGAATGAGAAGCAGGGCACTCGTATCATGTCCACATCTGCTGCCGGCGTGTCCAGCCCAAGCCACGTGCATGTCCTGCCCGATGCGCATGTTGTGTGGACAGCCAGCGTGCCACAGGACAGACACCGCATTATGTGGAACAGAGCTCACGTGGGTGGCGTGACATTCAGATCCCCTGCTGAGTGTTATGATCTGATGGTCCGTTTCACCTGGGGTAGCCTGTCAATGTGTGCGGCGTGCACATGCTTGCTGCAGCCCATTGCAACAGTGATATGTTTTTATGTATGTCCACGTGATGACAGCAGGAAGACATATGCACATCACAGTGGACAGTTGTTAGTTCATGTCCATCCAAACACAATACGTGTTCCCCAGCTGTGACGTCCAGAACCACGGATCTCCACAGCCGATCGTGTTCGTGACCACACCCCCTGTCAGTTCAGCGCGCACACCAATGTGTCACTGTGTCTGTTTGCAAAGCCACACTCATGGGGAACTTAGACAAATTTCACATCCAGCTCGACAGTGATCGTCTGCTGACTATTGTGTTAACAGTGTGAATGGCCACACATTTTCTAAGTGTCATGCGAGCGGTGTTAGATGTTTGTGTGTGTCACCTGGAATTTGGTTGACACCTGCCGTGAGAGGGTTCGATGGGCTCTCACAGTGCACAGCCTGTCATTCAGCCGCTGGTGTGCGCAAATAGTTGTAGCAACAGGTGTACGAGGCGTTAGAGGCAGCTATGTTTTTACATGTATTGCATACGATTCCTGCTTCATGCGCACTTCATGCGTAGTTTGACCAAATTCGCACTGTTGAAGTAGGCTGCAGCTATCGATTTGTTTAGTAATCGAGTATTCTTTCGATTATTCTGGCGATTAATTGGGTAATCAGGTAAAAAAGTACTTTTGCATTTTTAACAACATCAACAGTCCAGGGCTCTCCCTAAGCAATGGGACAGTGTCGCTGCATCATCACGGAGATTGTCAAATTTAGTGTATCCCTTTGATTTCCTGGGTAACCATAACGCTGTAGTACAGAGACCATTGCCTGACAAACAGTACACACAGCGAGTAAGTAAGAAAATGTTTTAAAAAATGCTTTTTAAAAATCGATTCTTGGACATTTTGGATCAATTCAGAATCGTAATAAATAAGAATCTCGATTCGGACGTGAATCAATTTTTTTTTCCGGCACCCCTAATAGTTAGATCTGTTTTTTTGAGTCTTCTAGTTGGCCTAACACCAAACTTCTGTAGGGTGCATATGGATGGTATTGACCGTAAGGTGACTTCGATGGCATCCAATGCCATTTTTAATGGCACTAGAGGAACAGTCAAACCATGGAAGCACACTGCTTTGGATTAGGGATAGCTTCACTTACTGGATCCAAGCTCATGCTGCAAAATTTGAACAGATCAGGGCACAGTATGAGTTACAGCGAGGTGAAGGGTCCAGAGACAGAATTTGCTTATTCTGTGGAGTCGTGCGATCGCCATGCACCAGATGGCATAAAGTTGAATTCAGGCCTTGCAACAGCAGCTGTGTGGGATGATAGTGATGCCAATAGGGATGGGTATCGAGAACCGGTTACTTTCGGGTATCATTAAGAAATGATTCGATCCACCGACATCAATAAGCTTTGTGCTTAACGATTCTGTTATCAGCCCTTCAGAGTGGCCGTTGTTTTGGCGGGTGTTTGTCAGGAAAATGATCATTTCTCTACATTGATTACAGACCCTGCAGCGGGTCCTTAATCAACTTTTCTGCAGCGCGGCTTTGCTTTGAACCTTGAACCAATGGAAGCGTGGTTCGCAGATTGAAGCAATGCTTCGGTCGATTGCTTCGTTTATTTCTTTCTTTCGCTTAATTTTCCCCCGCTAAAACCCTAAAGAGCATACGTCTGTGAGTATTATTTACCTTTTCTATGTTAAACCAACCTGTTATGATCTTCTGAAACAGTTGATAGATGTATTTTATAACTTAAAAACAGGAGCGATGCTAACGCGTTAGCATGTCTATGGCATTTTCAATGTTAAAAGTTAGCATTTAGCAATTGCAGCCGTCATCACGTTCGGGTGCATTTGTTTTCAAATTGTAATATTCCTTAAATTTATTTTTGCTTATATATTAATAATCTAATGATTATTATATACAATTTTAGAGAAAGAGACAAAAAGAACCTGAATAGAAACACAACAGAAAATATATAATAGCAACTAACATAAATAAATAAATACATACAGAAATAAGTGTTTCCTGTGAACACCTAGTGACTCTTACACCTCCATTTCATCCCTGTCCTATTTAAGTTTAATGACAGTTTGTTTCGGTCAGACCATATTTTCAGTTTGTTAATTTCTTCAGTGATTTCCTCCAGAACTATCTGCCAAACTAGAAAACTGCTGCATCCTAGTAAAAGCAGAATACTACTGGAATGAATTTGAATAAGGAAAGTTGTATTTTTTTTTCTCACCTAAATGGATTCAGCACTCACTCCAGTTTATTGTCTGGAATAGTCCCAGATTGCATTTCAGAGCTTCTGGAATTGAAACATTTTCGTGCAGGTGGTGTTGGGAGGTAATTTTGGGTTTCAGCTTTTTTTGTTTTTCACCACTTTCATCCCTGAATATGAGTTGTGATTCACTTTTGTGCGGATTAAAGTTACTAACTGGGACTCCTGTCTTGGTGTGAGAAAGAAACGAGAATCATCCTTCGTTCTGTTCACACAGCTCCAAACGTTGCGCGGCTCTCTGACAAGTCAAGATAGAACGATAGAATTCAGTCTGAATTAATAACTTCAAAGTGAAACACAGTTTTGTTTATTTTTATTTATGTCCAGAGATCAAGGATACAGTGACTAATTTCATATTTATTTACTTTAAGACTCAATGAAATACATAGAAAACCTGTAAAGCCTACTTTTAGTACAAAATTCACGAGGTATCGATAAGGGAATCGATAAGGAATCGGATCGATAAGCAGAATCGATAATGGCATCGATATCGATAAAACCTTATCAATACCCATCCCTAGATGCCAATGTGGAAACTTTGGACGAAAAGGCAACCCTTCACACAATTGTCGGTCACGTGTTCCAGAATGTTTTGCCAGACATGACGGGCCCAACTACAAGTGCAAATGGTTTTCAAGAGGGAAAGAACGGATGACAATTTGTAGGGGCTCCACGTGACATTGCACCATTCAGCCAACCTCTGAAGAAAGCAACTTTTGCATGCAGCAGTGATGTAACCAACATTGATGACACAAAGATCCAGCTGAAACCCTTCGACCTGTACTGTTTTTGGAAGCTCCAGGATGGAAAAACACCCCTTCATTCTGGTTTCATCAGCTTGTATGTAAAGGATCCATTACGGATACAGCGCATATGGTATATGGACCCAATATCAAGATCACCCACCAACAATGATGTTGTGAGGGAGACCATGGTCAGGACCATGAGCATTGCCAAGGAGACGGGACAGCGATACGGCGTAGTGACCTATGACTTAGCCGTTGTTTGAAGGCTTACTCAATTCAAGAAATCGAAAGGCCACTCTTTGACAAATTATTGATAATGATTGGTAACTTTCATCTAGAACTTGCCTTCATTGGAGCAGTTGGTAATTTCATTTCAGAAAGCAAGATAGAATATATCTTCACAGAGGCATACATGCTGGCGGAGGGGTCACTGCGTGGCTTCATGAAAGGGAAGTTCTACAATAGGTGCAGTCGTATCCACGAACTTCTCACAAACGTTCTGGAGCAGAAGATGTACCAGCGATTTCTCTTAGAAGTGCCAGCCAAGGAGTATGAGGGATTGCAGGAAACAGGGCTCGAAATAGTACGTGCATGTGCTAGTTTGTGCACGTCTTATTCGAGCGGTGCACATAATTTTATACTGCACTTGCACTGGTGCAATTAACTTTATCCAAGTTTTATCAACTATAAGCACCAGTAAAATGAACCAATAAAGGAATAAATAAGGAAAAAAACAATTTCCAGTGTGTTGCCTTCGTCTTCCGTGTTTTATGACTCAGACACACGGAGTGAGTTGCTGTGCTCCATTTGTTGTTTCCGTGCGCACATGTAAACAAAGAAAAGAAAAAAAACTGGCTGCTGCGGTTCCTCTCTCTCTCTCCCCCTCAAACTCTGTCATCATTGTGCTATAAACCAGTCACCATTTGTTTTATTATACATTTGTGTAGTTAATAAAATTATCTTCATGGACGATTAGTTTGCACGCGCACATGAAAAAACAAAGTGATTGTCGCTGCGGTTCCTTTACAGAACCCGGGAGAGGTCACTTAAAGTGATTTTTTTTTGTTTTTTTTTTTGGCCGTGATAATTTGTGCACACGTTTTCCTTTAATTGAGCACATGAATTAATAAAACCTGCTCTCATATTAATAAAACATCCACACATTTTCCTGGCTGTGATAATTTGTGCACACATTTTCCTTTAATCGAGCCCTCAAATTAATAAAACATGCGCACGTTTTCCTTTTGTTCAAAATGAACTTCATAATATGACCTAAATTGTCATCCTCATGACGCGTCAACGTCGGCATCCTTTTTAATGTGCTTAAACTCCAGATGATGCCATGCTAGGCAGCTGGAGTTCTCTATATGTCCTTGTGGGCCCAAACCATGATGATACACTCTGACCAGATCCATTTCTAATAGGGAAATGTATTACACTGTCTCCTGGTTTGTTGACTAATAGTCAGCATTTATGTGTCAAGACAATATTGAGTGCACGGGGGACACTCTTTGTTCAAAGATTGTTGACTGCAGACCCAGCCTTGCGAGACATTCTTCAAAAAGGAGCTTTTTCTGTCCGGAGAACCTCAAAGAATTACAACAGATCTGCGGTTGATCTCTCTCTCGAGCAATCCATCGATAGGCATTTTGCATCAAGTATGAGGGGCGTTGTTTCTTTCCGAAACTCTGAAACTGCATTGCGACATTGGTCAGTCACAATGAAACAAAGAGGTTTGGTTGTGACTGAACTTCAGACACTCACCAGACTTAAAATTAGTGAAGAGGCAACTGTGCATGCCTGGCCTTCACACATTAGAAAGGAAAACAACCAAATGAAATCCCTCAATGAGAAGATTGATGAGTCTTGCAGTCCTTTTATAGTGGATGCGCTGACAAGCTTAGTTAATGTTGCCACTGGGTATGCCTCATCCAAGACCACTGAGGACTACCTTCTGACAGCTCTCCAGCGGGGAGCGGATGCCAGGGAAAAATTCAAAGAAGAGTGGAAAAGTAACAGTGGATGTTTTCTCCAGCCAGTCAAAAGGGCAGAACTTCGCTGCTGAAAATGTCAAGAGAAAGGTCAAAGTACCAGCTCTGCAGAAAGCCATTACCAATGCTGAGAGCCTTCAAGATGCTTTCATCCATCTGACAGTGGCAGTCACAGAGGAAATGGCCTTCGACCCTTGCAATGTCCTTTCCTTCCCGATCATCTCGTATCCCCTGTCAATTGCACACTGTGATGGGTCGCGTATGAAGCCGGACGAGGCAGCGCTGCTCAACAAGCTGGAGTCCATGCAGATGGTTATGTTTACAGAAAAGGACCTTCCACAGGAGTATGCACAGATCTTTGATGGCGGACTGCCGCAATATGTTACAGCTATATGGAGCCAGGCTTAGTAAAGGGTTACTGCAAACCACTTTTTCTCATGCAAACTGATGGAACCATGGAAATCCATGGTAACTGCTAACCATGATTTTTCAAGGTAGCCTTTGAAGATGCCTATTGCCATTGCCAAGTTACTGTTGGTATCCTGAGTTTAAAAGTTATCTTGAGCCATAAATATATGAACTGGATGCAAGAGAAAGGAGAGTGCATGGCCTTTCAGGGAGATGAAAATAGCCTAGAAACCAAGACATTTTGCTGTACTAAATCCCAGACAACAAATAACTTGAAACCTGTGCCTGTGAACATGTGTGTGCCATTTGAGAAAAGCATACATTTCAAAAAGGTCAACATTTTCAATTTAATTTGTTTGCGACATCTACTATGTCAGCAATAAAATTTTCTACATTTCAAGGCTCTTTTCATCCCCTGTTTAAATCAAATCAATTTTATTTATATAGCGCCAAGTCACAACAAACAGTTGCCCAAAGGCGCTTTATATTGTAAGGCAAAAGCCATACAATAAATACAGAAAAACCCCAACGGTCAAAACGACCCCCTATGAGAAAGCACTTGGTGACAGTGGGAAGGAAAAACTCCATTTTAACAGGAAGAAACCTCCAGCAGAACCAGGCTCAGGGAGGGGCAGTCTTCTGCTGGGACTGGTTGGGGCTGAGGGGAGATAATCAGGAAAAAGACATGCTGTGGAAGAGAGCAGAGATCAATCACCAATGATTAAAGCAGAGTGGTGCTACAGAGCAAAAGAGGTGAATAAAAGAAACACTGGGTGCATCATGGGAACCCCCAGCAGTCTAAGTCTATAGCAGCATAACTAAGTTAGGGTCACTTGATCCAGTCCTAACTATAAACTTTTTCAATCAGGAAAGTTTTAAGCTTAATCTTTCAAAGAGGAAAGTTTTAAGCTTAATCTTAAAAGTAGAGAGGGTGTCTGTCTCCCTAATCCGAATTGGGAGCTGGTTCCACAGGAGAGGAGCCTGAAAGCTGAAGGCTCTGCCTCCCATTCTACTCTTACAAACCCTAGGAACTACAAGTAAGCCTGCAGTCTGAGAGCGAAGCGCTCTATTGGGGTGATATGGTACTAAGAGGTCCTAAGATAAGATGGGACCTGATTATTCAAAACCTTATAAGTAAGAAGAAGAATTTTAAATTCTATTCTAGAATTAACAGGGAGCCAATGAAGAGAAGCCAATATGGGTGAAATATGCTCTCTCCTTCTAGTCCCTGTTCAGTACTCTAGCTGCAGCATTTTGAATTAACTGAAGGCTTTTCAGGGAACTTTTAGGACAACCTGATAATAATGAATTACAGTAGTCCAGCCTAGAATAAATAAATGGATGAATTAGCTTTTCAGCATCACTCTGAGACAAGACCTTTCTAATTTTTAGAGATATTGCGCAAATGCAAAAAAGCAGACCTACATATTGCTTAATATGCGCATTGAAGGACATATCCCGATCAAAAATGACTCCAAGATTTCTCACAGTATTACTAGAGGTCAGGGTAATGCCATCCAGAGTAAGGATCTGGTTAGACACCATGTTTCTAAGATTGTGGGGCCAAGTACCAATAACTTCAGTTTTATCTGAATTTAAAAGCAGGAATTAGAGGTCATCCATGTCTTTATGTCTGAAAGACATCCTGCAGTTTAACTAATTGGTGTGTGTCCTCTGGCTTCATGGATAGATAAAGCTTTAAATTTAAGCAATGCTTTCTAATGCTTTCAACACTGCCTAAGGGAAGCATGTATAAAGTGAATAAAATTGGTCCTAGCACAGAACCTTGTGGAACTCCATAATTAATCTTAGCCTGTGAAGAAGACTCCCCATTTACATGAACAAATTGTAATCTATTAGATAAATATGATTCAAACCACTGCAGCGCAGTGCCTTTAATACCTATGGCATGCTCTAATCTCTGTAATAAAATTTTATGGTCAACAGTATCAAAAGCTGCACTGAGGTCTAACAGGACAAGCACAGAGGATGAGTCCACTGTCTGAGGCCATAAGAAGATCATTTGTAACCTTCACTAATGCTGTTTCTGTACTATGATGAATTCTGAAACCTGACTGAAACTCTTCAAATAGACCATTCCTCTGCAGATGATCAGTTAGCTGTTTTACAACTACCCTTTCAAGAATTTCTGAGAGAAAAGGAAGGTTGGAGACTGGCCTATAATTAGCTAAGATAGCTGGGTCAAGTGATGGCTTTTTAAGTAATGGTTTAATTACTGCCACCTTAAAAGCCTGTGGTACATAGCCAACTAATAAAGATAGATTGATCATATTTAAGATTGAAGCATTAACTAATGGTAGGGCTTCCTTGAGCAGCCTGGTAGGAATGGGGTCTAATAGACATGTTGATGGTTTGTAGGAAGTAACTAATGAAAATAACTCAGACAGAACAATCGGAGAGAAAGAGTCTAGCCAAATACCAGCATTACTGAAGGCAGCCGAACATAAAGATATGTCTTTCAGAATCAGAATCAGAAGAAGTTTATTGCCATTGCCAATGAACAGGATTCACAGACTAGGAATTTGCTTTGATATAATGGTGCAACATTAAGCAGAAAGCAATATAAAATGCTAAGATAAAATAAAATATAAAATATGTACTAAAATAAGCTAAAATATGAAATATGAAAGGCTGTGTGAAACAGAAAAACAGAACAACAGTGCAGTGGGAGGAGTGCAATTAAAAACCAAAGTACATTTGTCTAAGTGACCCGTGATAAAATAATAAAGTGACAGAGTTAACGTTAAGGTGACTAAGTTATGAAGTGTTCATGAGTCTAACAGCAGAGGGGAAGAAACTGTTCTTATGGCGGGAGGTTCTGGTCCGGATGGACCGTAGACTCCTGCCCGAGGGGAGTGGTTCAAATAGACCGTGTGCAGGGTGAGAAGGGTCAGCTGTGATCCGATCTGCTCGGCCCAGAGTCCTGGAGACGTGCAGGTCGTGGAGAGATGGAAGGCTACAGCCGATCACCTTCTCAGCAGAGGCCACAATGTGCTGCAGTCTGTGTCTGTCCCTGGCTGTGGCCCCGGCGTACCACACCGTGATGGAGGACCAGAGGATGGACTCAATGATGGCCGTGTAGAACTGCACCATCAGCTGGGCAGGCAGCTTGGCCTTCTTCAGCTGCAGCAGGAAGTACATCCTCTGCTGGGCCTTCTTGATGAGGGAGCTGATGGTTGACTCCCACTTGAGGTCCTGGGTGATGGTGGTGCCGGGGAAGCGGTGACAGTCCACAGTGGTGATGGGGCTGTTGGTGAGGGCGAGGGGGGCGGGGGGGCTGTGGCTTTCCTGAAGTCCACGATCATCTCCACTGTTTTCTGGGCATTGAGCTCCAAGTTGTTGCTGCTGCACCAGGTCACCAGCTGGTCCACCTCCCTCCTGTAGGCAGACTCATCCCCATCCGAAATGAGTCAGATGAGGGTGGTGCCATCCGCAAACTTGATGAGCTTTACGGAGTCGTGGCTGGAGGTGCAGCAGTTAGTGTACAGGGAGAAGAGCAGAGGGGAAAGGACAAAGCCCTGTGGAGATCCTGTGCTGAGAGCCCGAGTGTTCAAGACATTCTTTCCCAGCCTCACACGCTGACTCCGGTCCGTCAGGAAGTCTGTGATCCACCTGCAGGTGGAGTCGGGCACGTGGAGCAGAGAAAGCTTGTCCTGGAGCAAAGCCGGAATGATGGTGTTGAATGCAGAGCTGAAGTCCACAAACAGGATCCTAGCGTAGGTTCCTGGGGAGTCCAGGTGCTGCAGGATGGAGTGCAGGGCCAGGTTTATGGCATCATCTACAGACCTGTTGGCTCTGTAGGCAAACTGCAGGGGGTCCAGGAGGGGGTCGGTGATGGACTTCAGGTGGGATAAAACCAGGCGTTCAAAGGTCTTCATGACTACAGACGTGAGAGCCACAGGCCTGTAGTCATTAAGTCCAGTGACGCGTGGTTTCTTGGGGACTGGAACTATGATGGAGGACTTTGAAACAGACTGGAACATGGCATGACTCCAGGGAGGTTGCTGAACATCCCTGTGAAGACTGGGGACAGCTCATCAGCGCAGTGTCTCAGGGGTGGCAGGAGAGAACACAGTCTGGGCCCAGGGCCTTACGTGGATTCAGCCTTTTGAAATGTCCTCCACTTGGATCGAGATGGCAGCGGGGGAGGGGGAGGGGAAGGGCAGCGGTGAGAGGGGGGAGGTCCAGAGTGTTTGAATATCCAGTTGTGTGGGGGGTGGGGAGGTGTGAGTCCATGTCTTCAAACGTGAATAGAAGACGTTCAGGTCGTTGGCCAGCTTCAGGTCATCAATAGAACGAGGTGCTTTGGGCTTGTAGTTGGTAATCTCTTTCAACCCCCTCCACACAGAGGCCGAGTCGTTGGCAGAGAACCTTTGCTGCAGACGTGAACTGTACATGGATGTGGCCTTTGCCACCTCCTTGCTAAATCTGTACTTTGCACCTCTATAGCTGTCTCTGTCTCCTTCTCTGAAAGCCACCTCTTTCTGCTGACGGAGCTGCTGGAGTTTTAGGTGTGAACAGGGCTTGTCATTATATATCTCACCCTGGTGTGCTGTGGATGATGCTGTCTTCACAGAAATGAATATATGACGTCACAGTGTCCCTGTAGTCATCTAGACTGTCTGTTGAAGCCTCAAACATCTCCCAATCCGTAGTGCCCAAGCCACGCGCATAGCTCCACTACAAGCTCATTGCTCCACACTTTAGATGTCCTCACAACAGGTTAGAGAGTTTAGTGTCTGTCTGTATGCGGGGATCAAGTGGACCATCACGTGGTCTGAGAGTCCCAAAGCTGCACAGGCCACCGCGCGGTAAGCGCCACTCACTGTCGTTGTAACAATGATCTAACGTGCCCCCTTCTCTGGTCGGGCATTTAACAAACTGTTTTTATTTTGGTAATTCCTGACTGAGATTCCCTTTGTTTAAAATCGCCGAGAATTATAACAAGGAGTCCTGAACGTCTCTCTCCACGCTCATAATCTGATCCGCGAGCGCGCGCTCAGCCTCGTGCACGTCCGCGCTCGGTGGGATATACACGGAGCCAAAGTATGAAGAGTTAAACTCACGTGAGATTAGAACGGTCTGCAGTTTATGAGGAGATATTCCAGAGAGGGAGAGCAGTGTTGGGAGATCATCGTCACATCGGAGCACCAGGCGTTGTTGATATAGAAGCAGAGTCCTCCACCTCTTGTTTTTCCACTGGAGAGTGCTCGGTCTGCGCGGAGGAGTGGAATTACTCTAGTTGGACTGCGCCAGTCCGGTTGTCTGTGCATTTAACCACGTCTCCGTGAAGCACAGTACACAAGATGAGGAGAAATCTCTATTCTTCTTCATCAGCAGTGCCAGCTCATCCATCTTGTTGCCAAGTGAGAGGACGTTGGAGAGAAATATCTCAGGTAGGGATGGTTTTTTTTCTATTTTTTCTAATAGTTAAAATTTTATTTGCAAAGAAAGTCATGAAGTCATTACTAGTTAAAGTTAAAGGAATACTCGGCTCAATAGAGCTCTGACGCTTTGTCAGCCTGGCTACAGTGCTGAAAAGAAACCTGGGGTTGTCTTATTTTCTTCAATTAGTGATGAATAGTAAGATGTCCTAGCTTTACTGAGGGCTTTTTATATGAGCAACAGACTCTTTTTCCAGGCTAAATGAAGATCTTCTAAATTAGTGTGAGACACCATTTCCTCTCCAGCTTACGGGTTATCTGCTTTAAGCTGCGAGTTTGTGGGTTATGCCACGGAGTCAAGCATTTCTGATTTAAGGCTCTCTTTTTCAGAGGAGCTACAGCATCCAAAGTTGTGCTCAATGAGGGTGTAAAACTATTGACGAGATAACCTAGCTCACTCACAGAGTTTAGGTAGCTACTCTGCACTGTGTTGGTATATGGCATTGAAGAACATAACAAAGAAGAAATCATATCCTTAAACCTAGTTACAGCACTTTCAGAAAACTTATTCCCCACTGCTGGGTTAGTCCATTAAAGTAAATGTAAATGTTATTAAGAAATGATCAGACAACAGGGGTTTTCAGGGAATACTGTTTAGTTTTCAATTTCTATGCCATATGTCAGAACAAGATCTAAGATATGATTAAAGTGGTGGGTGGACTCATTTACTTTTTGAGCAAAGCCAATAGAGTCATAATAATAGATTCAATGCAGTGTTAAGGCTGTCATTCTCAGCATCTGTGTGGATGTTAAAATCGCCCACTATAATTATCTTATCTGAGCTAAGCACTAAGTCAGACAAAAGGTCTGAAAATTCACAGGAGAAAACTCACAGTAGTAACGACCAGGTGGACGATAGATCAGTGTTGAGGCTGTCATTCCAGCATCTATGTGGATGTTAAAATCACCCACTATAATGATCTTATTCTTTAAAACAAAGTTTGATTTTGTGAAGACAGTGTAGAGCAGTGGAATAGGCAGAGTCAGCTCAGATGGGGTGGCAGGGGCATTGGGTACACACCTGCACCACGACTCACATGGCAGTATGTAAATGTACATTGTACACATCATTACATCTGTTTGGATGTTTGTCTGACATACTAGTAAGACAAGTGGGGTGGTACCATTTTGTAGCCTATCATGTATCTTAAGAGATTTATGACAGAAAGTTCTGGAATCTTATAGCTACTGTCTGGTGCAAAAATATTTGCGAGTGCATGTATTTATCTCGGGTTTTATTGTTACACAATGAACTTGTGTAGCTCAAGCGGTGGGGTATTATCCCTTTAGAGTTGCTCCCCACCACCACACCACTTAAAATGCCTGTAACTGTTTATTTCTGATAAAGTGGGCCTAACTGATAAATTTGAAGTTGGTTTGAAGTTGTTACCCCATAAGCTGAGCTAGCTCAGCTGCAGGGCATGGTACTTTTGGTTCAAGTGCCTTGATTGGAGAGGGGCGTCAACTCAGAACATGGTGCCATTTTGGGTTCAACTTTGCTGAACTACTGAATGAACCTTTAATATTTTCAGCATTGTTAAAAATAATTTAACCACATACAGTAATACATCCAGGTACAGGTACTAAAAAATAAATTAAAAAAAGTAGTTAAGCTATCACATTTACATAAATTTACCATTTATGATAATTGATTTAATTAATTTAAAGCCTGATTTATGCAGCTGCATCTCTATAACTCCATGTCATGTGATGACGTGTGTGACATTTTAAAGTTTCTCCATCTCTGGTTTATGCTTATTATGGACTAATTTGACCCTCAAACTAGCTTGACAAGCTTTCTTTCTACAAGCATCACCTCCAAATCAAAGGTAAGATGTACAGTTTCCTCTTTACCAACTTCGTGCTGTAAAGTGCAGACTTTTCTGACCATTTGCCTGGTTCTGCTGGAGGTTTCTTCCTGTTAAAAGGGAGCTTTTCCTTCCCACTGTCGCCAAGTGCTTGCTCACAGGGGGTCGTTTTGACCGTTGGGGTTTTTACGTAATTATTGTATGGCCTTGCCTTACAATTATAAAGCGCCTTGCGGGCAACTGTTTGTTGTGATTTGGCACTATATAATAAAATTGATTGAATTGATTGATTGAATCCATTTATCAGCGTGCGCACTATAAAAACTGTTATATGTGCTGGCAGGACGAAGGATTAAAAGCAGAAAAGTGTCGAATCACAGCCTTTTGTGTTTGATTTAATGTGCACGTCAGGCTTCAGGTCCCAGTCTGAACATGGTTTGGAAAAATAAACGGTCGGACGTTTACTCACAGAAACGACTCCGATCCCACTTTCCTCAAATCGGCGAGTGTCAGAGCTGAACTTTACTTTGTACCTCTGCACGTCCAGACTGCTCAGAGTTTTTAATGGAAATACATTGCAATCGGACGGGACATTTTATCTGATGTGAGCCATATGTATGTAACAGATTAGTTCAAACAGGAGGCGCCGAACATCTACGGGGAATCCTGAATTGGACCTGTGCCTCATTTAATGACTGGTCAAAATTTCCTCTGAATTTTTTTTGCCAAATGTATTTTGTTCTATTAACAAACGTAATCTGTGTTCTCACTGTAAAAGCTATTAAAATATGATGAGAGGCGAAGGATTGAAAGCAGCAAAGTGTCAAATCTCAGCCTTTTGCAGCTGCCGCAAGCCTGTACTGTGCATGGGACTGAACAATAAATTTACCTCACAAAGCTTTGAAGATGAAGTCTCTTCCATCCCACACAGCTGACTTTATTTTCCCAAATTTTTCTTCTGTTCGGATCTGAAGGGAACCTGTACATCTTGAAGCCCTTGCTCTATTTGTGCCTCCAAATGCACAACAACCCAACATTTTCAGTGAATAAATAAATAAAATAGCTGGATTTACATGCAGACACATTAGACTATGACTTAGACTTAGAGGACTTTATTCATCCTACCAAGGGCAATTAGTTTCAGCAGCTTGCATACTGGCACACAAAACACAGTAACGACCCAATACAAAAGATACATAGAAAATAAGTTAGCCATAAACCCCTACAAAGAGTTTAAAAGACGAACAGCAGAGGGAATAAAAGATTTTAAAAACGGTTCGTCTTACAGACAGGGTGAAAAAAAAGCGACGACTGAAGACAACAGGGAAAATTCACCTGCCAGCACGTGACCAGGAGAAGACAAAATACAATTTGCTTTCCTCAGAATTTGCTGGTCACAAAAACTGGTTAGATGCCTAAATTTCACTCCAGTGAACATGTTTTTATAATACTGTACAAGCTGTTTTTATCTTTCAGTGCGAGGCTGGGAAACCAGCAGATGAAAGAGAAACACAGGAGACTTTCAATAAAAGACTGATTAAAAACGACACATAATAACAGGGCTGACAGAGAAAGAGTTCAGTTTACAAAGGAAATAGACTCTCTGTTGCCCTCGCTTCACAATATCTGCAGTATTCACATCAAATTTCAGCTTCTCGTCAAAAAAGGTGCCTAGGTATTTATATGCAGGAACTCTTTCCACAGCTTTGCCATGAATGATGCTGTCTGTAACTGAACTTTTATTACGTCTAAAATCAGTTATGAGCTCCTTAGTTTTAGACACATTTAGGTCAAAATAATTTTTGTTATACCATGAAACAAAATCATCGAGGGCCTCCCTGTGTCCTGACTCAGCTCCTGAAGAAGGGACAGCAGAGCCAGTGTCATCAGAAAACTTGACTAGGTAGCTACACTTGCCTAACGCTTCTGCATTCATCTGTGTATAAAATAAAAAGTAGGGGGGGAAAAGACACACCTTGTGGTGAACGGTGGACAAAGCTAAGGAGTCTGAAACACAACAATTTACAAAATCCCTCTGCTTTCTGTTAGTTAAAAAATCTGACAACCATTAAACAATCTGGTGGGGCAATTTAAATCACACTATTAGCCTCTTAAGTAAAAGATGGCGCTGCATCAAATTAAAAGCCGAGGAAAAATCAGCGAACAAAAGTGAACATAGGCCTTGAGGTTTTTCCAAATGTCTGTAGAGGCAATTAAGGATAAAAAGCTTGGCATCCTCTACAGCTTACCTGCCTGATAAGCAAACTGGAGTGGGTTGATGCTCCCCTCCATATTTGAAATAATCTATCCTTTCATAATTTTCTCGAAGACTTCATACCACAGTGACGTAAGGCTACTGGTCTAAAATCATTGAGCTGTTTGGGGAATGAGTTTTTTGCGACAGGGATATGATTGACGATATCCATAAGTCAGGTACTTGGCACAGCTAAGTGACCTCTGAAAAGGAGGACACTGGTGGAGGAGATTAACATTGAAAGGCATTTGAACCCATGGTACCATTTTTTTTCGACTCCTCATGTTGCCACTCTCTGTAATCAAGGCACTCTATTTTTGGGGTCGCTGGCTCGGACCCTCACACTGAAAATGTCTGTCATGCTCATTTCTGATAAAGTGGCCCTATAGTGATAAATTTGAAGTTAGTTTGAAGTTGTTACCCCCACGAGCTGATATAGCAGATTTTTGGTGCCCCTTGATTAGGTCTGGCAGGGATACCCCACCACCAAAAACTTATGTCATTGATCATTTTTAATACACTTTATTATCCTTATTACATTTTGACTTGCTTTTCTTTGTTATCCTGCCCTGAGGACCACACCCACCAGCAGGGGACCGGCAGACTTCCATTTCTTTGTCAAAGTACATAGATCCTTGCTGTACACAACAGATTGTTACCTTTTGAGCTAGGCTGACCCCTCTGGGCCCCCAATCTACACGTAGAGCGGAGAGCGGGCAGGGATCAAACTGTGTTTTTTTTTTTATAAAAAAAACAGACAAACACAGTGCTTTGCTTTAAATGCACAGTATTTCAGATGATCACTGTGGACCGTTTTTTTTCCTAAAAGGCTTTAATTCACTCTTGTGTGTCGTGTTGGAAAGCTGTAGCTATTATGCTAATTTTCATAGTGCTTATGCATGCTCTAGTTTCTTCTGTTTGTTTTTTCTGGGATGCTACCGCGCCCACACACAGGCCTGGCTATGTACTACAACATTAAACGAAGCTTCGAAGCACAGAATTTGCTTTGAACATTTTTGTTATCGAATTATTCGAGGTTACTCGACTAATCGTTTCAGCCCTAGTTTGAAGGGGCCTTTAGCATTGTTCAACCTGTACAGCACGTTGTAATTTTTTGCCTTGAAAATGCTCTGTGATTGGTCTTCACATCTGAATACTGTGTTTTCTTATGATTCAAGTAACTGTGTTATTACAGTATTCTGGATATAGCTGAACAGACTTGTAATCTGGGCCTCCCTGTTGGAATGGTGATGTTGATGTTGCGGGTCGTGTTCATGTATTGATAGTGACCGTGACGAGGGGAGCTGAAGGAAAAATGCAGTCTGTTGAAGGAGAATCATGAGTGTTATGTCATAGCATCGACAGGAAGGAGAGAATGAGTTGCAGAGTGGTGAGGCGATAAATTATCAGTCAGGAAGTCAGGAATAAATGGCGCTGTGTTTCAGATGTGCAAAGCGGGAAAAACAGGTGAGGTAAATGAGTGTATTCAGTGGCTGTTCTCTGTGTGTGTGTGTGTGTGTGTGTGTGCGCGCGCGGGTGAGTGAGTCAGACAGACAGACACTCTTAAAGCCCTGAAAATGAGAGCTCATCAATTCAGCAAATAGTGTTGTGCAGAACGGGTCTTGCTCTCCCTCGTTTTGCACCCACCCACTTCTCACTGTTTGCCACAATCCCCTTACAAATTGTGATACATGGAAAATTCATTATGCCCTTGGAGGTACTCCGACTATTGGCAGACTGAAGTGCAGCATGCTACCCAAGCACCCATAGCTTAATAGATGCAGTTGTACTCTCTTCATGAAAGTCATGGTCTCCCTGCACCCACACCACAAAGGTCATATGAGTAATTATGAGACATTTTTTTTGTTTCTCTATCTGTGAGAAAACAACCCTCACAACAAAAAGTCTTACCCGTACTGCAACAGGATACTTTTTTCAGCCATATGGAAAGTGTGGCTTGTGAATGCGTATACAAAAGTTTGGATAAAATCACCAGTTAGAGGTTCAGGTATCTGTGATTGCTATTGTCTTGGATCAAGACTAATATCTGACTTGACCCTCAGACGTGTATCTGTATGGATTGAAAGTGTTGAACTTGTAGTAGCAGTGCTGTGCAAAATTCAGAATTTTAGAACTATAATTCTGCATCCTGCTTGCTACCTCAATTCAGAATTCATCTCAGCTCATGAATTTAATGGAAACCAATAGGGCTGCACGATAATGGGAAAATTGCCGTTGTGATTTTTTTTGTGCCCATAGCGATATATATATTGCGATATATCTTTGTTTCCAGAAATTGCCCTCAATCCACACGCATCCCATGAAAATGCTGTAGTACATATGCCGGTACATTTGTAGTAACTATTGCATGCTGATAATTTTGAAAATGGCTGACTTCTTTGTCATTGTCACCTTGGGATTTGCAGCATGGCATGCTGGTTGAAATTTACCATTGTAGATGAGGGTCCGCATCACAAATCCTGTGTTTAAGAAAAAATAAAATAAAAAAATTAATTGGTCTGTGCTGACCCAGCAGGTCTGTGAAAAATCTATGTACATTTGGTGGCCTAATCTGTAACAGAGAGCAAACAATATTTTAAGTGTAACAAGTGTGAAACAAGTTTTATGTTTACAGTCATGGTTTGTTTCATTTGCATTTGTGGACCTGTTGAATGAAACAGTTTTTTCAAGAGATGGTCAGGGAACCATTTTTATTAGATTTTAGGTGGTGATCCAGATTCTCTGCTAATTTTCCTTTCTTACCTTTACTTACCATTCTTGATGTATCTGCCTTCTGACATCATGATGTAGGTATAATCTTAACACACTGTTTCATTAGTGTTTGCCTGGACATGATCGATGAGAGAACCATATTCAGTCATTTGTTCCAACAATTCCACTGTTATAGGGCTAAAACTATTGACTTTTTTTTTTAAAACAATGATTGATAAATTAATAATTCAGTCAGTAAAATGAAAAAAAGTCAAAATCTAATGTCACTGACTATTCCAACTTGATATCTTCAACTTTTTTTTAAACTTAAAAAAATGGACCATTTGTGTTCAGTTAAGGATTTGTTTCCTCATTCTGAAAAGGCCATGGCGGTTGCCTGGATTGCAACAACTACAGGGGTATATGCGCAACTTTCTTTGCTGTGAAATGTACTTGCCAAGGATTATTCATTACAAGGTTCAATTCCAGTTACTTGTCACTCAAGATCAAAGCAGTCTGACTTCACACACACGACACAGCCATTGGCTAGATCCTAAAAAAGGACAATGCTACATGGATTTTTTTTTTTCTTTTTTAAAAATTAGTTGAGTAATGATTTTCTTTTTTCTTGTGGTCCCAAATGTGAGCAAGGTGTCCAATGTCATACATACTTTCTAAATAAATACTTAATTGTTGTTTTAAATTGCAATTTGATCAGTATCAGTGAGTAAAATAGGCCTTGTCCAAATCATGAACAAGTACAAAAAAGAAGCAAGAAAAGAAGCAAAACTGATCTAAGATTCTAATTTCAACTTCTTTTTTTCCTTGCGTTCCCCTCTAAACAGCTGTGTGAGTGTGGAACCAGCTGCATATCTTCCTCGCAGACTGTAATTACCGTAATTTACGCGAGTGGCTGTATGCCCAACGGTTGGCTTCACTAAAGTAAATACGGGAGCGCTACGCCCAACCACAATGACCAATGAGCGCACTTGTAAATTCACTTCCGGTTTCATGCGGGGTAAAAGGGCGTCTATTTTTTTCACCGGACTGCGGGAGGATTCACAGCTCGGGGAGGGGCTGTGATTAAAGCAGTTCTGTTGGCTCATCACACACAGGGAACTGTGTCAAAACAAATACCATTTTACAGGCAACAAGCAGCATTTTTGTTCATAAAAACTGTTTTGTCATCATTAACAGGCTTCCGATCAAAATACTTATGAAATTTGTCTACTTTCATCCATTGCGGTGTTTTTTTCACAGTAATTAAAGACGGCGCCGTTAAATGTGTCAAACATACGCTGCCTTTCACGCCGCGTATATAAAAAAGTGGTGTAAAAATGTCGTTTAGATACACAAACGTGTCAAATACACGGTCACAGGTGGGCCAAATAAGGTAAGACTTTATATTTATATGCCCAACGGTTAGGCAAATAGCTTTTGCCAATTTTACGGTAACTGCATCAAAACTAACATAGTTATCACATTAAAAACGAGTCACCATGGCACAAATTAATATAGCATTGACCTGGATCTGGATGACAGAATTTTTAACTTAATATTTTCTGCTATTGATGTTTTCAATTTTGACTGTAGGACTAGAGTTGCAACAGTTAATCGATAATCAATTATTAATCAAATATAACATCAGTACACCACTATTTTCATATGATTAATCATTTTTGAGTTGTTAAAGAAAATGACCTAATTCTCTGATTTCCGCGTCTTACCTGTGAAAACTGATTTATCTTTGGGTTGTGGACAAAACAAGGCATCACCTTGGACTCTGGAAACATTGATCAACATTTTCACCATTTTCTGACATTTTATGGACCCAAACAACTAATCAGTTAATCGGCGATTTGTTTCTTGATTAATCAGCTATGAAAATAAGTGTTATTCAGTCCTAATTCAGACTAAGGGATTTGCCTCTGTATGATAGGCAGAAGGCCACAGGTGCGAAACTACGGTAAGTCGAGCGTTTGCCAACATTTTCAAAAGCGGCTTCACATAAGAGCTTTCTGAAGCAGCAGAAATCTGAGCAGGAGGGAAGGTTGGTTTTGTCGTTACTGACCACACTTGATGATGCATTTTTAAAAAACAAGCCAATCACCCAAAAAGACAACAAATAAGACATTCACACCAGCAATGGCATCCAATATTGGATGAAAGAAAAACATTTTTCCATCTTGTTGTCCTCTTTTCTTGCTGTCTGTGGCTTCTCTCTCCATGTTGCTTGTTCTGTGCCGCTGACTTTTGCTGTTTGATTGTTCTTCATGGCAAGTGTTGTGGCAGGTGCTCTGAGTGATATGAACTGCACTGAGCATCTCCCTGGTTACTGGAGGATGAGCTGGGAGCTTTGGTACAAGAAGAAAAGATTCTAAGATGTGCTTCCGCTTAGTTTTCCCACTGATTCATTTGAGAGTTTCTGGAAAGTTATGAAGTAAGAAAATGAAAAGGTAACATTGGAGTAATGCCTTTTTTCTGTTGTAAAGTGTTGAGGGCAGGGGTGATGGCCAAGTGGTTAGTGCCCTTGAATTCAGTGCAGAAGGTTCCTGGTTCAAACCCCACCCCTGCCACATTTCTCCATGTAATGTGGAGTTGCATCAGAAAGGGCATCTGGTGTAATACCTGTGCCAATTCAACATGTAGATCCACTTTAGATTTGCTGTGGCGACCCTGAGTGCAAACAAGGGAGCATTCAAAGGGACTTACTTTTAGTCAACACATGCATTTTCAGAATATTGGCAAAATTGTTAATTGGCAAGTTGTGATGTTAGTGGCCTGAATGATCACTTGTCCTACTTGGTCAATAAAATCTCATGACTGTCCTGCACTCATCAGCTGAACTGAGTAATTTGTGAAGGAGGTTGCATTCTGTGCTGAAGCCTTGCCACGAGGCGGAAAGTAGCTATTGTCATGGCGTGTCTGTTTGTGAGTCAGAATATCTTTAAAGCACAAAGCACAGTTTCAGTCATAGCTGATAAACTCAGTGGTCCATCGTCTAGTAATACAGGTCATGTCGAAATCACAGGTTGAAGGTCAGAGCCATCTGGGAGGTTGTCTGCTGTTTGCGGTGATATCTTCAAAATACAAAGACCAGTTTCAGTCAAACTTGGTGAATAAAACTGGAACTGTTCTCTCTCAGGTCATATCAAGGTCATAGTTTAAAGGCTAAGTCAGAGGTCATTGGTGAATGTCTACACCAATATCTTCAGAACGCAAAGAAAAAATTCAGTAAGTATTGGTGGATAAACTCCGTGTACAGTGTTCTTGCAACACTGGTCATGTCAAGGTCATACATCTAAGGTCAAATCAGAGGTCATTGCCTCAAATACATTAATGAACATATTTCAGGAACTACATTAAACACTGAAACAAGGCTTCATGTGTCAACATCTGTTCCCCTGGGTCTCACAAATGTGTCTGATGTCTTCTTTAAATGATTCAGTTGATGCTGTCAAGCAAAGTCAAAATGTTAGCTGGCAGCATTGACACACTGCAACCAGCTGGGTGCCTTATTTCTAATAGAAATTCTGTTCATGTGGATCAGCATTTTGATCTTAACAATTGAAATGTTAAGAAGAAAAAAGTCTCACAAACAGAAACATTGATATTTTATTTATGTTTCTCGTTACAGAAATATCAAGACATGGACCAAGATAATCAGAGCCAAAGTCAGACACAGTCAGCCAGCGCAGGTGGAGCAGCAGAAGCTTCAACGGCAGTGCCAGCTGTACCACCTGTGCCACCTGCTGTAAATCCAGCTACCAGTCCTAATGCTGCCCAGCTTGCTGCACCTGCCAGGCCTCGCCGACCTCAGAGAAGCACCAGAGTAGAGGGATCTGTAGACATCTCTGAGACCAAAGCCAAACCCACTCCAGTTGACAGCCAGGAAGAGTGCATTCCTGATGGTGCTATGCCGAGCCGTCATAAGGCCCCACGCCCTGCAGCAGTCAGACCATTGGGAGAGCATGCCATACCTACCATAAAAACTGGCATCAAAGGCTCAGGTTACCATCCAGTCAGGGCTGCTTCAGTCCCTCAAGCAGCCACCAGTGAGCCTTTGCCTCCTCACCTAAATCCCCATGCACAGAGGGCCCTCTCTGTGGTGGGCACAGCTGACACTCAGCCTCAGACTGTGGAAGACTTCAGGCAAGTTTCCTTATCTGGCTGTCCAGTCATTTATTACATTTTTCGCTTTGCTGCCATTGCATTTATTTAAATAAAAAATAAAAAATGGACATTGTCAGCTTTTTACCTCAGTGTTGATGTTCCTGGTTTTTGTGGTGTGTCTCAAATTTGTCAGGGTTTCCGTGAACATTGTGACACTGTTTCAATGACAAAGCAACTGAACATACAGTAGTGTTCAGAATAATAGTAGTACTATGTGACTAAAAAGATTAATCCAGGTTTTGAGTATATTTCTTATTGTTACATGGGAAATAAGGTACCGGTAGATTCAGTAGATTCTCACAAATCCAACAAGACCAAGCATTCATGATATGCACACTCTTAAGGCTATGAAATTGGGCTATTAGTAAAAAAAAGTAGAAAAGGGGGTGTTCACAATAATAGTAGTGTGGCATTGAGTCAGTAAGTTCGTCAATTTTGTGGAACAAACAGGTGTGAATCAGGTGTCCCCTATTTAAGGAACATGAACATGCTTTTCTCTTTGAAAGCCTGAGGAAAATGGGACGTTCCAAACATTGTTCAGAAGAACAGCGTAGTTTGATTAAAAAGTTGGTTGGAGAGGGGAAAACATATATGCAGGTGCAAACAATTATAGGCTGTTCATCTACAATGATTTCCAATGCTTTGAAATGGAAAAAAAAAAAAAAAAAAAAACAGACGCATGGAAGAAAACGGAAAACAACCATAAAAATGGATACAAGAATAACCAGAATGGCAAAGGCTCGCTCATTGATCAGCTCCAGGATGATCAAAGACAGTCTGTAGTTACCTGTAAGTGCTGTGACAGTTAGAAGACGTCTGTGTGAAGCTAATTTATTAGCGAGAATCCCCCGCAAAGTCCCCCTGTTAAATAAAAGACATGTGCAGAAGAGGTTACAATTTGCCAAAGAACACATCAACTGGCCTAAAGAGAAATAGAGGAATATTTTGTGGACTGATGAAAGTAAAATTGTTCTTTTTGGGTCCAAGTGCCGCAGACAGTTTGAGATGACCCCCGACCTCTGAATTCAAGCCACAGTTCACAGTGAAGACAGTGAAGCATGGTGGTGCAAGCATCATGATATGGGCATGTTTCTCCTACTATGGTGTTGGGCCTATATGTCGCATACCAGGTATCATGGATCAGTTTGGATATGTCAAAATACTTGAAGAGGTCATGTTGCCTTATGCTGAAGAGGACATGCCCTTGAAATGGGTGTTTCAACAAGACAATGACCCCAAGCACACTAGTAAACGAGCAAAATCCTGGTTCCAAACCAACAAAATTAATGTTTTGGAGTGGCCTGCCCAATCACTGGACCTAAATCCAATTGAGAACTTGTGGGGTGACATCAAAAAGCTGTTTCTGAAGCAAAACCAAGAAATGTGAATGAATTGTGGAATGTTGTTAAAGAATTTTGGAGTGGAATAACAGCTGAAAGGTGCCACAAGTTGGTTGACTCCATGCCTCGCAGATGTGAAGAAATCATGAAAAACTGTGGTTATACAACTAAATACTAGTTTAGTGATTCACTTTGAGTTTGTAGCGTCAACAGCAGATGCTACTATTATTGTGAACACCCCCTTTTCTACTTTTTTTTTACTAATAGCCCAATTTCATAGCCTTAAGAGTGTACATATCATGAATGCTTGGTCTTGTTGGATTTGTGAGAATCTACTGAATCTACTGGTACCTCATTTCCAATGTAACAATAAGAAATATACTCAAAACCTGGATTAATCTTTTTAGTCACATAGCACTACTATTATTCTGAACACTACTGTAGCTCTTCTGATTTAGTTAGTTGAAAAGCTGAGTGAATCTAAAATTTTTTTAAATCAAAAACCATTTAACCACTGCAATTTTAAAAAATCTAAAAGTATTGTTTTAAATATATATTCTTAGTGCCACTTCCTTATATATGTGTTAATGGTGTCACATGGCTCACACATTCACGCTCGTATTCACATGAATAATTTAAAGTTTGTTATTCTCTTTAAATACATGAAAAATCTGGTTGGGATTTGGTATTTGTATGGACCATGCATCTTGATTTATTTGACGTTCCGATTTGTGCCAATCCTTTGGTGGCGAGGAAGATGGTTTCTTAATTGATTCTCAGATCTGGAGATGACTGAACAGGCCCAGACTTGATGCGCACAGTTTCTGATGCTGTGGGAAGCTTCTGCCGGTCAGGATCTTGCTGTTTCTCTTTCTCCTTTTCTTCTTTGTGTTCATCTGCGTTTATTCAAAGACTTCCATTCCCGTACGGATCATCACTCGCCAGCTGGCTCGGCTCCTCTCTTGTTCTGTCCAAGTCTTCCATTCGATGGAGCAGCGCTTGAGGTTGTGCTTCAGGAAGTCCCTGTAGCATTTCTTCCACCCTCCACTGGACTGTTTTCCTTTGTTCAATTGGGAGTAGGAGATCTGCTTGGGAAGTCGGCTGTTATCCACCCTAACTGTGTGACCCATACACTGAAGCTGGTTCTTGATGATGACACACGCGATACTCTGGATCTTTGCTTCAGCCAGGGTGCTCAAGTTTGTATGTTGGCTAGTGGAATCGCTCGAGGGCCTTCAGGTGGTGGCGGTAGGTGGTCCAGGTCTCAGATCTGTACAGCAGGATTGCCATAATAGCAACTTTGTAGATGAGGATTTTCGTCTCGTGTTTAAGGTTTCTGACTTCCCAGAATATCGTGTGTTGCTTTTAAACTAGTTGCATTTTTACACATGGTGAAACTAAATGGGTTAAGTTTTGTTAACATAGAACATTTAACTGAATGTACTGAACTTAAACGTCTTTGGTCATACAACTTAACCTGTTAAGTTTCACCTTTTGAAAAACTTCTTTAAGGCAACAGTTTAACAGATTTTGTAAATAAAATCAAGTAGGATAAAAGTTCACCTAGTGCTGGGCGGTATGACCAAAAATGTATATCACGGTATTTTTCTAAATTATATCGGTTTCACGGTATTTGACAGTATTTTTTCTTTTCAAGCACAACTGGGTGTTTGCCTTATTTTCTAATGATTTAGAGAATAATTACTGCAATAAAATGGCTTGGAATGGCGTATTCTACTGTTATGAGGAGTGAATATTGTAGAAAAATGAATGTCCACACTAGTATTAATGAAGAGGAATCAGAATGCTTGATTGTTGTAGTCAAAATACAGACCTTTTTATTATGCAAGTTTTCCAACTTCCAACATCTTTTGAAAACAATGTAAACTATGTAAACTATATGACTCATGTAACTCCAAAGTAACTTAGTAACTCCAAAGTAACTGAAGTAAAACTTCTTTATTCCCTGAACATTCAGTAAGGAATCATCCATAAATAAATAACATAACAGAAAAGGTGTGCAGCTTGCTTTAACTTTACCTGCAGATGAGGAAGACGAAGCTCGTAGTTTACATTCCTGATATTCCAGACATGTTTGCGGCTGAGGTGGTGGAGTAAATTGATCGTGTTTCCTCCTGCTGCTACAACTTTAGCGTGACAGCATTTGCATAGTATTGTAGTTTGGTCACCGTCGGACTTTTTAAACCCAAAGTACTTCCAAACAACGGACACAGCTCCTCGTTTCGGTACAAGTTCTTCTTTCAGTTTCTCGTTCTGGTTGTTCAGTTTCAGAAGTTTCCCCCTGTTTTGCCATTATGCTCACTGCTAAACATCCATTCACTCTACATGGGCTGTACTCATGCTGCTTGTTTGGTGCAACCGCTAAACTGTCCCCACTCAAACAATGCCCTGCGGGCACGGCGTTCCGCCGCTCTGCGCAACGCACTCACCGGTATGGAGTTATTTCTAAAATTCATATCGTAGAAAAAAAAAACACCGGTATTCGGTATGAATCAGTATACCGCCCAGCACTAAGTTCACCTTCTTTTTACAAAGATATGGTACCAGTTACTGAGGTTCTCTTCCACATGACAGTCTACTTGCTTGCTCTCTGTATCAAGGATTGTATGAGAAAATATATAAGAAATGTTGCATAACTGCCTTTGTCAGCAGGGTGCACATTATTACTTGGAATGTGGGTTCAGCCATGCCACCTGATGACATCACTTCCTTGCTGGGGCTAAATGTGGGAGATGGAAATACAGACATGTACATCATTGGGTAAGTGCTTTGCAGTGGCAGCAGTTTCTTTTGCATAAAAGCTGAATGTCTTATCTTCTCTGTCCCACATTGACAGTGCTGAGTATCTTTAATGAGCAGTCTCAGCTCTGAGCCAGAGTGCTGTCACACTGTCTCTCCACTGCTATGATTATCTTATGTTTAATAGCCCCCCATTTTCACGATCAAAGCTCTTGCATCTCTGTCTGCTGTGACATTTTTGACCCTTGTGCACTGTTGTGTGTGACTGTTCTTCCAGGCTGCAGGAAGTGAACTCTATGATTAACAAAAGGCTGAAAGACGCCCTCTTCACAGACCAATGGAGTGAGGTTTGCATGGAGAGGCTCAGCCCCTTCGGTTATGTGCTGGTCAGTAACAGATTTAAAACAAAACACACAAACAAAAATGCATACATAGCCAAGATTTTGTGTGCTAAAAATGTTAAACCGCTTATCTTCAAATGCATGCAATGAAATCTGATAGGATCTGTTCTTCCTGTTGGTGATTTGGCACATTTTGCTTGTAGATTGATGGATGGATAGATTAGGTGATCATTTGTAGCAGGAATATAATGTCAGTCTATTTGCTACGTTCTGCTGCCTGCTTAGTTTACAGTAGTGTTCCAAATAATAGTAGTGCTATGTGACTAAAAGATTAATCCAGGTTTTGAGTATATTTCTTATTGTTACATGGGAACCAAGGTGCCAGTAGATTCAGTAGATTCTCACAAATCCAACAAGACCAAGCATTCATGATATGCACACTCTTAAGGCTATGAAATTGGTCTATTAGTAAAAAAAAAAAAAGTAGAAAAGGGGGGTGTTCACAATAATAGTAGTGTGGCATTCAGTCAGTGAGTTTGTCAGTTTTGTGAACAAACAGGTGTGAATCAGGTGTCCCCTATGTAAGGATGAAGCCAGCACCTGTTGAACATGCTTTTCTCTTTGAAAGCCTGAGGAAACTGGGACGTTCAAGACATTGTTCAGAAGAACAGCGTAGTTTGATTAAAAAGTTGATTGGAGAGGGGAAAACATATATGCAGGTGCAAAAAATTATAGGCTGTTCATCTACAGTGATCTCCAATGCTTTAAAAATGGACAAAAAAACCAGAGACGCGTGGAAGAAAACTGAAAACAACCATCAAAATGGATAGAAGAATAACCAGAATGGCAAAGGCTCACCCATTGATCAGCTCCAGGATGATCAAAGACAGTCTGGAGTTACCTGTAAGTGCTGTGACAGTTAAAAGACGCCTGTGTGAAGCTAATTTATTTGCAAGAATCCCCCGCAAAGTCCCTCTGTTAAGTAAAAGATATGTGCAGAAGAGGTTACAATTTGCCATAGAACACATCAGCTGGCCTCAAGAGAAATTGAGGAATATTTTGTGGACTGATGAGAGTAAAACTGTTCTTTTTGGGTCCAAGTGCCGCAGACAGTTTGTGAGACGACCCCCAAACTCTGAATTCAAGCCACAGTTCACAGTGAAGATAGTGAAGCATGATGGTGCAAGCATATGATATGGGCATGTTTCTCCTACTATGGTGTTGGGCCTATATATGCATACCAGGTATCATGGATCAGTTTGGATATGTCAAAATACTTGAAGAGGTCATGTTGCCTTAGCTGAAGAGGACCTGCCCTTGAAATGGGTGTTTCAACAAGACAATGACCCCAAGCACACTAGTAAACGAGCAAAATCCTGGGTTCCAAACCAACAAAATTAATGCCTCGAGATGTGAAGAAATCATGAAAAACTGTGGTTAAACAACTAAGTACTAGTTTAGTGATTCACAGGATTGCTAAAAAAAAAGCAGTTTGAACATAATAGTTTTGAGTTTGTAGCGTCAACAGCAGATCTACTATTATTCTGAACACCCCCTTTTCTACGTTTTTTTTTTTTTTTTTACTATAGCCCAATTTCATAGCCTTAAGATGTGTGCATATCATGAATGCTTGGTCTTGTTGGATTTGTGAGAATCTATTGAATCTACTAGTACCTCGTTTCCCATGTAACAATAAGAAATATACTCAAAATCTGGATTAATCTTTTAGTCACATAGCACTACTATTATTCTGAACACTACTGTATAATGTGAAGTCAAACCCTCACTATCTCTACCCGACTATTTTTTTTAATGGAATAGTATAATAATCTCAAATGTATTAGATGAATTAACTGTAATGATCGTGTTAAATCGAAGGCAGTAAACATTTAAATAGTTTATTACTACACATAGATGCAACAGCACACTGTACCAGCACATGTTCCTAGACCTGACCTTATTGATGTTTTGAGATAAATGTGCGTATTTGAGATAAAGGAAATGTATTTTACTGTCAAGGCTGGGCTTTCACACCCAAACAACCAATGAAATAACTAAGAAAAGACTGCTCCTACCCCTCCAAAAAAGTAGAAAGAAACATTAAATGTATATTACCTTATAATAATTAATTGTAAAAAATAACAGTACAACAAAACCAGATGAAATAATGACGTGTATTTTCATACAAGACAATCCATGAAAAAAGATGATTCTCATGATCACAGGACAAAAATCTTGGTTTTTATGACCGGACAGTCCATCAAACTGAGTTAACAGGCAAGTATTTATGTACAGTGTTGCCACAGTTACTTTGAAAAAGTAATCCAATTACTGATTGCTGATTACTCCTTGAAAAAGTAACTTAGTTACTTTACTGATTACTCAATTGTAAAAGTAACTAAGTTAGATTACTAGTTACTTATTTAGTTACTTTCCCCAGCTGCCGACAACAACCCACGTCAACATGACAATGATACCTGTTTTGCCAAAACTCACTTTATAGTCACCCTTTCTTGACTTCAATGAAAACAAATACTTGTTTTATAAAAAGTAAAATAAAGACCTCTTTCTTGACCTCATATTTAACTGTTGACAGCACTGTAACAGTAAAACTTGCAATTTCAAACCTACATTGTTTATAAATGTAACTATTAAATTCTAACATTTTTCTAACATTTAAATTCTCTAAACATTTTACTTGTCGAAATTATTATTATTTTAAGCAGTATTAGTAGTTGTAGTAAAAAACGGCTTCAAAACTGGACCTTTAATCTAGGGGTGTTGTGAGGGGGGCACATCCTTGCCCCACGCCCCCATTCCATCTGGATTCGCCCCTGCTTTGGCGTTTGAGCACAAAGAATGGATAACATTTATTTATGCAGAAACAGGACCAGATTTACAGGTAAGAAAGTTTTATTGCGTTTTCACATCATGTGGTCCTCAGAAAGAGAGTTTAGGTGCATTTGAGTGGAAAACAGTTTAGTTGTTGACGCGTCGCCGAGGATCAGCTGTTTTTAACGTGCAGATACGGAGCGGCTCAGCTCAGAATTCTAAATAAAGGAGGGGAAAAAGTATAAAAATGTCTTTGTTAAAGCTCAGTGCAGGTGTGCTGATCACCCGCGCTTTAAGAGGTGAGGACGAGTCGAGCAGCTGCAAAAAAACGCGGATGAAAAGCTCACAGCTTGCTTAAAGTGGGCAGTTCAGTTGAACCCCAACCTCCTGCCCACAGACCAAGTTTAATGCTGCTATCGACCCACAATGAAAAATAATAGTAACGCACAGTGACATGGAGAAGTAACTTTAATCTGATTACTGATTTGGAAAGATTAACGCGTTAGATTACTCGTTACTAAAAAAAAGTGGTCAGATTAGAGTAACGTGTTACTAAGTAACGCGTTACCGGCATCACTGTTTATGTAGTAATTGAGAGAATGCTGAAAGTATGTGAAGTTTGGCCAAGAAGAAATTTCCAGAACAGGAACACATGAAAATCTTGACATTTTGTTTAATTAACAGCATTGTTATCTTTAATAGCAGGTTGAGCCAGTCATTTCAAAATCTCTTTTCCTCAACTGTTCAGTCCATGTTTTTGCACATACACAGTACTGTAGCTGACACGTTGTTGTCTGTGTTGGTCTGACTGATTCTGAAATGATGCTTGTCTCTGTTGCTATGTTGAGCCAGAATGTGTAAATCAGCTGTTCAGCAGAAAGAGTGAGACGAATGTCTCCCAGGCTCCGTTTTATTTTTGGACCATGGTGTTGTCAGTGCTGATTGTTGACAGTGAGACTGATGTTGTCCTGCAGCGCTCTGGTGTTCACCTGCGCAAGTTTAAACCACTTTGCATTATCTTGATTTTTCTTTTAGCCTCTAAACTAGGGGGTTTCTAGTGTTAATATGGTGAACAGACACAAAATAATAAGACACCTATCTGTTCAGCATTATTCATCGTCAGGTTTCAAACTTTAGGGACCCTTCACACATAACACAAAAGACACAAAAAACCAGAAGAAAATCCACAACCAAACACGAAATGGGGAACCGCGAAGCATTTCACCTGCTGTCGTGAGGGACGCACGGTTGCACAGTCGTGCACGAGACACCGGCGACAGTTTTGTGCATGAGTGTGCACAAACACAGTGCGAGCAGCTGGAATGTGTTGCACCATATTGCGCCGCTGTTGTGAATAAAAAAAACAGCTGGAACATGTTGCACCCACATTGTGCCTCTGCTGTGGAGAAAAAAAAATAAAAACCACACACCATAAAAAACACTGCATTTTATTGAATCCCTCTTATCGAGCAGACAATACAAGTATGAACCCTCTGTTCCTCTGTAGATGACCCATGGTCACAGATGTACAGTCATGAAATGACATGAATGAAGCAGTGCGCTCTCATGTCTTATGTCCAGCTGGTATATAAATAATAATACAATTACCGGACACTGATAGATGAGATATTAATACAATAACATGCTTTTGGAGGGCGGTAGGCATTTTCAGAGGCCTGACGTCCATGCCCAGTCCGCCCCAAAATAGACATATCTTCTCATTTTGGTCGAACTAGGCATGGACGGAGGGATTCACAGAAATGCATACCGCAGACGACTGCGATGTGTTATTTTGCATTATTATCACTTACTGAGATACATAACACGTGGAATCCACATAACAGTATTAATTGCATTTCAAAACGCAGGACACCCAGCAAATGCGTACATAAAAAGTTGCTCAACTTTAACTTTTGTCATGGTGGCTGGTACCCACGGTGCTCTCCCAAATTTGCAGCAGTAGCGTCCTCATCAAGCTGGCTTGATTTGGCTGCCTGTTCATATGTGTTGTACTAACCATGAGGAAATCATGTGGAATATCCAGATTGGTACCAAACACACAATTCTCGCCTTTTCATCTTTTCCTCTGTGGACAGTTCTTGGGCTGCGCGAGCTATGACGTCATCAGTTTATGCACAGCGGGTGGGTCTTGGGATACCCCCCATTACTGCGGGCAGGTATAGCCGGTAGCGTAAATGTAAATCTATGCTACCGGCCCAGCAACTCCTCAGTAAGTGATAATAATGTGTATAATAGTGAAAATCACTGGATTGATTTAAATAATAAATAAAAGGGGACCCAATACAGCAGTTAAATAACCCTGGTTAATAAAAAATAATGCCACTTGAGGGATTCGACCTGCAATTTACAAAAGCTGATTAACAGGCGGACAATTTACCACTACACTACCATCGCTGTTGTATAACAGGAGGCGGGAAATACTTACAATCAACAAGGAGATGAATGTAATGCTTTCAAAAAAGAGAAATTGGACGATGTATGGACATGTGTGTCCGGGCCGGACCACAGCCTGCCGAGGTGCGCTGTGTGCGGCCGCTGCAGCCCTGCGCAAATGTGAAAGATATTTTATATATTTCCACATGAGGACAGCAGGCAGAGACACGTGCCTCATGTAGGAAAGTTGTAAGTTCATGTCCTTCAAAACACGGTACACGTTTCCCAGCTGGAACTCTGTTTCTGTGTTTCAGCCGGATCTGGGGGTTTATTCAGGGTTTTCCCCTTTCTGTTGTTCTTTTCTGCGTTGATTTATTATTGGTTGTTTTTCATCATGAGTTATTCTGTTATATTTTCTTGTCACTTCGTTCCTTTTGTATGATTTACTTTTGGTTCTAGTTTCTGCAGCCAGTTGGGTTTTCATTCATTGTTTATTAATTTATCACGTGTTCCTATTATTTGTTGTTTTGTTATGTCGGGATTTGTCATTGCCTAGTCATTGGTTTTTTTCTTAGAATTTCTGTTACTGCCTTCTTTCGTCAGTTCATGGTTAATTTAGTTCTAGTGTGTTTTTCTATTGTCTCATGCAGTTCTCGTTAGGTTATGCTTGAGTATTTTGTTCCTGTTCATGCCTATGTTATAGTTTATTCTGTCTTCTGTTTAGCCTGTTCATTGTTTCCTGTTAGTCTTCACGCCACGTCCTGCACCTGCATTCATGTCTTCATCTCTCACACCCAGTTAATTATGTTCACATCTCTGCACCTACCCAGTGTCTTTGTCTTTCTTTTTGTTTGTCTGTTTGTGTTCGCTTACAGATCCCTGTAGCTTACATCACTTCTCTTTGAGCACTCTCTTCCTTCCCATCTTGCACAGCATCTAATCTTTGTTCACTAGCCACACCCCCTTTCTAGAGTCTTCCCCTCACGTGCACCTCTTTGACACCACCTGTCCCTCGTTTCACTCTAATTAGTTCACATGCATTTAAACCCCACAGTCCTGCACTTCACTGCCAGATTGTCGCTTTGTGCATACTCTCCAGCCTCCTTGTTGCCAGTCTTGATTAGTCCTGCCATGTACCAGTACCTTGATCTGTATTTTTGACCACGCCTCTTGCCTCAGGCTTTATGCCGGTGTTTGCTCATGCCTCAGACCCCTGGCTGGAAATGACTACGTTTGTGCCTCGCCCTGCTTGTACCTCTGCTCCGCTATATGACCACCTGTGTACCGAACCTTTGCCTGTAATAAACATGACAACTTCTTATACCTCAAAGCCTGGTTTGGGAGTTTGTACCATGGGTCCACCCGCTCCTGGTGTCGGGCAGCCATCTGCCATGACACCCATAAGCCATTACCTGGGATAAACAATTGACCTTGACCTTCAGGCTTTACCTGGAGGTCAATGATGACCTACAAGTATGTCAAATTTTATATTTGAATAAAACATGTTGTGTAATACACCAAATTATAGGGCTTGATGAGAGGATTCAGAACATATCAAACATTTTGCATTATGACATGATTTGGTCATGTTATGATGAGAAAAAGGTGCAAGATTTTGATATTTGAGGGTGTGAAAAAGCATGCAAATCATCTTGGATAGTCTTCAAAATGGACATGTAGAAACTTTAAAAAAAACCTTGACATGTGAAAAACAGGTCAAGGTCACAATATGGTCAAAGAAAGGTCAAAGACCAAGCTCAGTAAATGAACATTCCTGAAGACATTTTCTTGAATTTTTGCATCCAGATATCAGGGAATTATAGGGGTTGGCCTTGCAAAAGTGCCATTGCCTCAGGAGGGCAAATGGCATAGACCTTCAGGGCTTGTCATGACATGAAGTGTGACCTACACATAGGTCAAATTTAATTTCTGAGTGAAACGTGTTGTGTGGTACATCAAATGAAAGGTCTTGGCGAGTGCTTCCCAAAGATATCATGATTGCGACTGCTTCCCAAAGATATGATTGCTAAGGTATGACGTCATTGAGTGACGTTATGATGGAAAGACTGGGTCAAATTATGACATTTAAAGATGTGGTGCAAGCAGTTCTTCTCACGACATCGTCTTCGAAATGCACCCGTGGACACTTGGTGAATATATTCTCTTGACGCACAGTGTGATCGTCTATAGAACTTCCCTTTTCATGGTGGACGTTCCTCGTTGTAGTCTCTCTTGTTCACCTTTTGTCAAGATAGTCACTTTGACCTTTTAGTCAAAGTCACTTTGCATTCAGGTTAAGGTTTTTTTTCAAACATGTGGACTGGAAATGGTCATCGTTTTCAGCCCCCTTATCTGACGAAAGCTGCAGATCAGAGTCAAGGTGCCCTGACACTTGCATGACTTTGATCCAAGCACTTCACACGCACATCGTTGTGACGATCCCACCCGTTGTATTCCCAGCTGGAAGCCGTGCTTTGTTCCACTGGCTGTCACGTGTTGTGCACTGGATGCTGCGTATATAAAATAATTATTTTGTAGTGGATTAATCATTTTCTGTCCGAGTTAGCTGTTGAAAATGCCTCTAATTGCTTCCGGAATCACAGAGGAACGCTGCTTTTGGAGCCGTTTAAAACCTAATTACTTGTCATGTTTACATTGTCATGGCTTGGTAAAACAGTTGCATGTTGTTTCCTTCTTGTGTGCACTTGGAAAAGTATGTTTATGATAGATTTAACATCTCATTATAATCATTCAGACGAGCTGTGCACTGATGTGGTGCGCTGACGCAACCACTCACATTGTTCACTCCTTCTTTACTTTAGTGTTGGCGAGTAGCTAGCGCAACATTTACCATCACTTCGCATTTGTTGCACGACATTTATGCGTGAAAGTTTTTTTGAACATTTCAAAATTGTCTTTGCGCAATTGCATGTCCTGGTGCCCCACACGTTCAGTCTACACGTGTTAACGATGAGTTTGCTCTTCTGCACGACAGTGTGTGCATCAAAGTCGTTAAAGTGTCAGGGGGCCATCATTCTCTTTTTTAAAATAGAAACTTGACTTCTGAGTAATTTAAAGAAAGATCTGCTCTCTAGCCTCAGTGGTTACAAGAATGCAACGAGGACTAATGTCAGTGGATTCAAAGGTCAAAACTGAAGTTTCCTGTTTCTCCAAGACAAAGATTTGCTCTCTGTACCCTCAGTGGTTTGAGAGCTGAGTATGTGACAATGTGTTCCATCTAAATAATCTTACACTTCTTTTTGGGCCATATGAGCAGTAGTTCTCAGACATGAGAAATTTCCACAGAAGCATGCACAGATGCACAGGTGTAATACAATCCACCATTTGTTATTATTTTTTGCTGGGTGAGTATGCACACAGTTTTATTTATTATGCATGTGTTAATTTACCTGTCACAGTTCATGCCATTGATGGGTAGGAAAACATGGATTTTTCTTTGGTTAGACTGACTGAGTAAGCCTTGACCTTGCAGCTTCTTCTGTGAATGCTTAGATGGTCAGTTGTTGATGCATTTTCTGTAATCAGTCAAAGTACAGCTCGGCAATCTTCAGGGAGTGCAGTAGTTAATGATACCTTTCAAGAACAGTGCAGACAAGCAGAGGCAGCACAAATACAGTTGTATACTGCACACTTCAGTAGATTATCTTATGTAATACCTCCATTACTGCCTCCAGAGCATTACATGCAGGGTGTCATCATGCTTTTTAAACCTGTGGACGGGAGGTGGAGTGGTTGATCACTGGGGAAATGGAAAAAGGTGTGAATATCTGATGTTGGACGTGACTTTGCATGCTAATCCCTTATCTTGTTTCACTTCAACAAATGCTTGTTTCACATTCTTTCCCTGTTCATACAGTGCAAAATGTGTGCATTTGCATTGCTGCAATTTACAAGCAAATGTCATAATTTGCATGAGGTACATTGTGTAACAAGAAGCAAGTGTTTGAGTATGAAATGATATTGGAAGTTGGAGAAAATCCCCTGACATACAAATTATCAGGTCTGGGTGATGATTCAGGCAGGACGCAAATGCAGTACTCAGACAACTGGCTCTGTATGAAAGCAGTTTACTGAAACAGTAAACTGGGTCCAATACACAGTAAGGCAGTCCAACAGGAATAACAAAACTAGGAACATCAAGCAAAGGTGTGGTCGAGGTTATAGGCAGGTGGTTGTAAAACACATGAAGCAGGCAGAACGAGATAACAGGATACAGTGCTGGAGAGAAGGCACTAGGCGCATCAGTCTGGCAAGGGAGTAAGGCAAAATGAGGAGCTCAAATACACCCATGTGATGAGTTGCAGATTGAGAGCAGGTGTGCCTGGAACGCACCAGAATGAGGGTGTGGCCAGAGAGGGGGAAACACCCATCACCAGAACCAGCAGAGACAGACAAGAGAGAAAGGGACAGACAGACCCAATCAGGAAAAACTCCAGCAAGATAATAAACAGACAGAAAGTGACTGAAAAAAACACATCAAAGCCAAGAAATAAAAGCAGACAAAACTCAAATCCTGACACAAATGCACAAAGTGCCAAGCAGGCATTTGCTCTGCAGTTATTTGCTGTTTTCACATTGCGGGTAGACCGCACGTTATGGCCTCCTCTAATGTGCACTACTTCATGTGAAACAGCAGGAGAGCTGGGTTACAAGATCCTGCAAGGCAATGTGGAAATGCAAGGGGTTATGAAGCTGAAGAGAGGGAGGGAGGGGAAGAAAATAAAGGGCAGTATAAAGGGACACGGGGTAGGCTCATTATATTAATATTTCCTTACAACATCAATGTTTTTTCAGAGAATACAAATTCATCATTGTGAAATGTATTGCTGAATGTATTTCATAATTATATAGAACAGCCTTGTTGTGTTCCTCAGCCCTCCTCCTGTTATGTCTTCTTCATATCTTGCTTTTGCTTCTATCCATAAGTCAGGTACTTGGCCACAGCTAAGTGACCTCTGAAAAAGGAGCACTGGTGGAGGAGATTAACATTGAAAGGCATTTGAACCCATGGTACCATTTTTTTCGACTCCTCATGTTGCCACTCTCTGTAATCAAGGCACTCTATTTTTGGGGTCGCTGGCTCGGACCCTCACCACTGAAAATGTCTGTCACTGCTCATTTCTGATAAAGTGGGCCCTATAGTGATAAATTTGAAGTTAGTTTGAAGTTGTTACCCCACGAGCTGATCTAGCATGATTTTGGTGCCCCTTGTTAGGTCTGGCAGGGATACCCCACCACCAAAAACTTATGTCATTGATCATTTTTAATACACTTTATTATCCTTATTACATTTTGACTTGCTTTTCTTTGTTATCCTGCCCCTGAGGACCACACCCACCAGCAGGGGACCGGCAGACTTCCATTTCTTTGTCAAAGTACATAGATCCTTGCTGTACACAACAGATTGTTACCTTTTGAGCTAGGCTGACCCCTCTGGGCCCCCAATCTACACGTAGAGCGGAGAGCGGGCAGCGGATCAAACTGTGTTTTTTTTTTATAAAAAAAACAGACAAACACAGTGCTTTGCTTTAAATGCACAGTATTTCAGATGATCACTGTGGACCGTTTTTTTCCTAAAAGGCTTTAATTCACTCTTGTGTGTCGTGTTGGAAAGCTGTAGCTATTATGCTAATTTCATTAGTGCTTATGCATGCTCTAGTCTTCTTCTGTTTGTTTTTCTGGGGATGCTACCGCGCCACACACAGGCCTGGCATATGTACTACAACATTAAACGAAGCTTCGAAGCACAGAATTTGCTTTGAACATTTTTTGTTATCGAATTATTCGAGTTACTCGACTAATCGTTTCAGCCCTAGTTTGAAGGGGCCTTTAGCATTGTTCAACCTGTACAGCACGTTGTAATTTTTGCCTTGAAAATGCTCTGTGATTGGTCTTCACATCTGAACTACTGTGTTTTCTTATGATTCAAGTAACTGTGTTATTACAGTATTCTGGATATAGCTGAACAGACTTGTAATCTGGGCCTCCCTGTTGGAATGGTGATGTTGATGTTGCGGCGTGTTCATGTTATTGATAGTGACCGTGACGAGGGGAGCTGAAGGAAAAATGCAGTCTGTTGAAGGAGAATCATGAGTGTTATGTCATAGCATCGACAGGAAGGAGAGAATGAGTTGCAGAGTGGTGAGGCGATAAATTATCAGTCAGGAAGTCAGGAATAAATGGCGCTGTGTTTCAGATGTGCAAAGCGGAAAAACAGGTGAGGTAAATGAGTGTATTCAGTGGCTGTTCTCTGTGTGTGTGTGTGTGTGTGTGTGCGCGCGCGGGTGAGTGAGTCAGACAGACAGACACTCTTAAAGCCCTGAAAATGAGAGCTCATCAATTCAGCAAATAGTGTTGTGCAGAACGGGTCTTGCTCTCCCTCGTTTTGCACCCACCCACTTCTCACTGTTTGCCACAATCCCCTTACAAATTGTGATACATGGAAAATTCATTATGCCCTTGGAGGTACTCGACTATTGGCAGACTGAAAGTGCAGCATGCTACCAAGCACCCATAGCTTAATAGATGCAGTTGTCCTCTCTTCATGAAAGTCATGGTCTCCCTGCACCCACACCACAAAGGTCATATGAGTAATTATGAGACATTTTTTTGTTTCTCTATCTGTGAGAAAACAACCCTCACAACAAAAAGTCTACCCGTACTGCACAGGATACTTTTTTCAGCCATATGGAAAGTGTGGCTTGTGAATGCGTATACAAAAGTTTGGATAAAATCACCAGTTAGAGGTTCAGGTATCTGTGATTGCTATTGTCTTGGATCAAGACTAATATCCTGACTTGACCATCAGACGTGTATCTGTATGGATTGAAAGTGTTGAACTTGTAGAGCAGTGCTGTGCAAAATTCAGAATTTTAGAACTATAATTCTGCATCCTGCTTGCTACCTCAATTCAGAATTCATCTCCAGCTCATGAATTTAATGGAAACCAATAGGGCTGCACGATAATGGGAAAATTGCCGTTGTGATTTTTTTTTGTGCCCATAGCGATATATATATTGCGATATATATTTGTTTCCAGAAATGCCTCAATCCACACGCATCCCATGAAAATGCTGTAGTACATATGCCGGTACATTTGTAGTACATATTGCATGCTGATAATTTTGAAAATGGCTGACTTCTTTGTCATTGTCACCTTGGGATTTGCAGCATGGCATGCTGGTTGAAATTTACCATTGTAGATGAGGGTCCGCATCACAAATCCTGTGTTTAAGAAAAAATAAAATAAAAAAATTAATTGGTCTGTGCTGACCCAGCAGGTCTGTGAAAAATCTATGTACATTTGGTGGCCTAATCTGTACCAGAGAGCAAACAATATTTTAAGTGTAACAAGTGTGAAACAAGTTTTAATGTTTACAGTCATGGTTTGTTTCATTTGCATTTGTGGACCTGTTGAATGAAACAGTTTTTTCAAGAGATGGTCAGGGAACCATTTTTATTAGATTTTAGTGGTGATCCAGATTCTCTGCTAATTTTCCTTTCTTACCTTTACTTACCATTCTTGATGTATCTGCCTTCTGACATCATGATGTAGGTATAATCTTAACACACTGTTTCATTAGTGTTTGCCTGGACATGATCGATGAGAGAACCATATTCAGTCATTTGTTCCAACAATTCCACTGTTATAGGGCTAAAACTATTGACTTTTTTTTTTAAAACAATGATTGATAAATTAATAATTCAGTCAGTAAAATGAAAAAAAGTCAAAATCTAATGTCACTGACTATTCCAACTTGATATCTTCAACTTTTTTTTAAACTTAAAAAAATGGACCATTTGTGTTCAGTTAAGGATTTGTTTCCTCATTCTGAAAAGGCAATGGCGGTTGCCTGGATTGCAACAACTACAGGGGTATATTGCGCAACTTTCTTTGCTGTGAAATGTACTTGCAAGGATTATTCATTACAAGGTTCAATTCCAGTTACTTGTCACTCAATGATCAAAGCAGTCTGACTTCACACACACGACATCAGCCATTGGCTAGATCCTAAAAAAGGACAAATGCTACATGGATTTTTTTTTTTCTTTTTAAAAAATTAGTTGAGTAATGATTTTCTTTTTTCTTGTGGTCCCAAATGTGAGCAAGGTGTCCAATGTCATACATAATATTCTAAAATAAAATACTTAATTGTTGTTTTAAATTGCAATTTGATCAGTATCAGTGAGTAAAAATAGGCCTTGTCCAAATCATGAAAAGTACAAAAAAGAAGCAAGAAAAGAAGCAAAACTGATCTAAGATTCTAATTTCAACTTCTTTTTTTTCCTTGCGTCCCCTCTAAACAGCTTGTGTGAGTGTGGAACCAGCTGCATATCTTCCTCGCAGACTGTAATTTTACCGTAATTTTACGCGAGTGGCTGTATGCCCAACGGTTGGTTCAATAAAGTAAATACGGGAGCGTATACGCCCAACCACAACTGACCAATGAGCGCACTTGTAAATTCACTTCCGGTTTCAATGCGGGTAAAAAGGGCGTCTATTTTTTTCACCGGCTGCGGGAGGATTCACAGCTCGGGGAGGGGCTGTGATCTAAAGCAGTTCTGTTTGGCTCATCACACCCAGGGAACTGTGTCAAACAAATACCATTTTACAGGCAACAAGCAGCATTTTGTTCATAAAAACTGTTTTGTCATCATTAACAGGCTTCCGATCAAAATACTTATGAAATTTGTCTACTTTCATCCATTGCGGTGTTTTTTTCACAGTAATTAAAGACGGCGCCGTTAAATGTGTCAAACATACGCTGCCTTTCACGCCGCGTATATAAAAAAGTGGTGTAAAAATGTCGTTTAGATACACAAAACGTGTCAAATACACGGTCACAGGTGGGCAAATAAGGTAAGACTTTATATTTATATGCCCAACGGTTAGGCAAATAGCTTTTGCCAATTTTACGGTAACTGCATCAAAACTAACATAGTTATCACATTAAAAACGAGTCACCATGGCACAAAATTAATATAGCATTGACCTGGATCTGGATGACAGAATTTTTAACTTAATTATTTTTCTGCTGATTGATGTTTTCAATTTTGACTTTAGACTAGAGTTGCAACAGTTAATCGATTAATCAATTATTAATCAAATATAACATCAGTACACCACTATTTTCATATGATTAATCATTTTGAGTTGTTAAAGAAAATGACCTAATTCTCTGATTTCCGCGTCTTAAATGTGAAAACTGATTTATCTTTGGGTTGTGGACAAAACAAGGCATCACCTTGGACTCTGGAAAACATTGATCAACATTTTCACCATTTTCTGACATTTTATGGACCAAACAACTAATCAGTTAATCGGCTGATTTGTTTCTTGATTAATCAGCTATGAAAATAAGTGTTTATTTCAGTCCTAATTCAGACTAAGGGATTTGCCTCTGTATGATAGGCAGAAGGCCACAGGTGCGAAATACGGTAAGTCGAGCGTTTGCAACATTTCAAAAAGCGGCTTCACATAAAGAGCTTTCTGAAGCAGCAGAAATCTGAGCAGAGGGAAGGTTGGTTTTGTCGTTACTGACCACACTTGATTGATGCATTTTTAAAAAACAAGCCAATCACCCAAAAAGACAACAAATAAGACATTCACACCAGCAATGGCATCCAATATTGGATGAAAGAAAAACATTTTTCCATCTTTGTTGTCCTCTTTTCTTGCTGTCTGTGGCTTTCTCTCTCCATGTTGCTTGTTCTGTGCCGCTGACTTTTGCTGTTCTGATTGTTCTTCATGGCAGTGTGTGGCAGGTGCTCTGAGCTGATATGAACTGACTGAGCATCTCCCTGGTTACTGGAGGATGAGCTGGGAGCTTTGGTACAAGAAGAAAAAAGATTCTAAGATGTGCTTCAGCTTAGTTTTCCCACTGATTCATTTGAGAGTTTCTGGAAAGTTATGAAGTAAGAAAATGAAAAGGTAACATTGGAGTAATGCCTTTTTTCTGTTGTAAAGTGTTGAGGGCAGGGGTGATGGCCAAGTGGTTAGTGCCCTTGAATTCAGTGCAGAAGGTTCCTGGTTCAAACCCCACCCCTGCCACATTTCTCCATGTAATGTGGAGTTGCATCAGAAAGGGCATCTGGTGTAATACCTGTGCCAATTCAACATGTAGATCCACTTTAGATTTGCTGTGGCGACCCTGAGTGCAAACAAGGGAGCATTCAAAGGGACTTACTTTTAGTCAACACATGCATTTTCAGAATATTGGCAAAATTGTTAATTGGCAAGTTGTGATGTTAGTGGCCTGAATGATCACTTGTCCTACTTGGTCAATAAAATCTCATGACTGTCCTGCACTCATCAGCTGAACTGAGTAATTTTGTGAAGGAGGTTGCATTCTGTGCTGAAGCCTTGCCACGAGGCGGGAAAGTAGCTATTGTCATTGGGCGTGTCTGTTTGTGAGTCAGAATATCTTTAAAGCACAAAGCACAGTTTCAGTCATAGCTGATAAACTCAGTGGTCCATCGTCTAGTAATACAGGTCATGTCGAAATCACAGGTTGAAGGTCAGAGCCATCTGGGAGGTTGTCTGCTGTTTGGCGGTGATATCTTCAAAATACAAAGACCAGTTTCAGTCAAACTTGGTGAATAAACTGGAACTGTTCTCTCTCAGGTCATATCAAGGTCATAGTTTAAAGGCTAAGTCAGAGGTCATTGGTTGAATGTCTACACCAATATCTTCAGACGCAAAGAAAAAATTCAGTAAGTATTGGTGGATAAACTCCGTGTACAGTGTTCTTGCAACACTGGTCATGTCAAGGTCTACATCTAAGGTCAAATCAGAGGTCATTGCCTCAAATACATTAATGAACATATTTCAGGAACTACATTAAACACTGAACAAGGCTTCATGTGTCAACATCTGTTCCCCTGGGTCTCACAAATGTGTCTGATGTCTTCTTTAAATGATTCAGTTGATGCTGTCAAGCAAAGTCAAAATGTTAGCTGGCAGCATTGACACACTGCAACCAGCTGGGTGCCTTATTTCTAATAGAAATTCTGTTCATGTGGATCAGCATTTTGATCTTAACAATTGAAATGTTAAGAAGAAAAAAGTCTCACAAACAGAAACATTGATATTTTATTTATGTTTCTCGTTACAGAATATCAAGACATGGACCAAGATAATCAGAGCCAAAGTCAGACACAGTCAGCCAGCGCAGGGTGGAGCAGCAGAAGCTTCAACGGCAGTGCCAGCTGTACCACCTGTGCCACCTGCTGTAAATCCAGCTACCAGTCCTAATGCTGCCCAGCTTGCTGCACCTGCCAGGCCTCGCCGACCTCAGAGAAGCACCAGAGTAGAGGGATCTGTAGACATCTCTGAGACCAAAGCCAAACCCACTCCAGTTGACAGCCAGGAAGAGTGCATTCCTGATGGTGCTATGCCGAGCCGTCATAAGGCCCCACGCCCTGCAGCAGTCAGACCATTGGGAGAGCATGCCATAACCTACCATAAAAACTGGCATCAAAGGCTCAGGTTACCATCCAGTCAGGGCTGCTTCAGTCCCTCAAGCAGCCACCAGTGAGCCTTTGCCTCCTCACCTAAATCCCCATGCACAGAGGGCCCTCTCTGTGGTGGGCACAGCTGACACTCAGCCTCAGACTGTGGAAGACTTCAGGCAAGTTTCCTTATCTGGCTGTCCAGTCATTTATTACATTTTTCGCTTTGCTGCCATTGCATTTATTTAAATAAAAAATAAAAAATGGACATTGTCAGCTTTTTACCTCAGTGTTGATGTTCCTGGTTTTTGTGGGTGTGTCTCAAATTTGTCAGGGTTTCCGTGAACATTGTGACACTGTTTCAATGACAAAGCAACTGAACATACAGTAGTGTTCAGAATAATAGTAGTACTATGTGACTAAAAAGATTAATCCAGGTTTTGAGTATATTTCTTATTGTTACATGGGAAATAAGGTACCGGTAGATTCAGTAGATTCTCACAAATCCAACAAGACCAAGCATTCATGATATGCACACTCTTAAGGCTATGAAATTGGGCTATTAGTAAAAAAAGTAGAAAAGGGGGTGTTCACAATAATAGTAGTGTGGCATTGAGTCAGTAAGTTCGTCAATTTTGTGGAACAAACAGGTGTGAATCAGGTGTCCCCTATTTAAGGAACATGAACATGCTTTTCTCTTTGAAAGCCTGAGGAAAATGGGACGTTCCAAACATTGTTCAGAAGAACAGCGTAGTTTGATTAAAAAGTTGGTTGGAGAGGGGAAAACATATATGCAGGTGCAAACAATTATAGGCTGTTCATCTACAATGATTTCCAATGCTTTGAAATGGACAAAAAAAAAAAAAAAAAAACAGACGCATGGAAGAAAACGGAAAACAACCATAAAAATGGATACAAGAATAACCAGAATGGCAAAGGCTCGCTCATTGATCAGCTCCAGGATGATCAAAGACAGTCTGTAGTTACCTGTAAGTGCTGTGACAGTTAGAAGACGTCTGTGTGAAGCTAATTTATTAGCGAGAATCCCCCGCAAAGTCCCCCTGTTAAATAAAAGACATGTGCAGAAGAGGTTACAATTTGCCAAAGAACACATCAACTGGCCTAAAGAGAAATAGAGGAATATTTTGTGGACTGATGAAAGTAAAATTGTTCTTTTTGGGTCCAAGTGCCGCAGACAGTTTGAGATGACCCCCGACCTCTGAATTCAAGCCACAGTTCACAGTGAAGACAGTGAAGCATGGTGGTGCAAGCATCATGATATGGGCATGTTTCTCCTACTATGGTGTTGGGCCTATATGTCGCATACCAGGTATCATGGATCAGTTTGGATATGTCAAAATACTTGAAGAGGTCATGTTGCCTTATGCTGAAGAGGACATGCCCTTGAAATGGGTGTTTCAACAAGACAATGACCCCAAGCACACTAGTAAACGAGCAAAATCCTGGTTCCAAACCAACAAAATTAATGTTTTGGAGTGGCCTGCCCAATCACTGGACCTAAATCCAATTGAGAACTTGTGGGGTGACATCAAAAAGCTGTTTCTGAAGCAAAACCAAGAAATGTGAATGAATTGTGGAATGTTGTTAAGAATTTTGGAGTGGAATAACAGCTGAAAGGTGCCACAAGTTGGTTGACTCCATGCCTCGCAGATGTGAAGAAATCATGAAAAACTGTGGTTATACAACTAAATACTAGTTTAGTGATTCACTTTGAGTTTGTAGCGTCAACAGCAGATGCTACTATTATTGTGAACACCCCCTTTTCTACTTTTTTTTTACTAATAGCCCAATTTCATAGCCTTAAGAGTGTACATATCATGAATGCTTGGTCTTGTTGGATTTGTGAGAATCTACTGAATCTACTGGTACCTCATTTCCAATGTAACAATAAGAAATATACTCAAAACCTGGATTAATCTTTTAGTCACATAGCACTACTATTATTCTGAACACTACTGTAGCTCTTCTGATTTAGTTAGTTGAAAAGCTGAGTGAATCTAAAATTTTTTAAATCAAAAACCATTTAACCACTGCAATTTTAAAAAATCTAAAAGTATTGTTTTAAATATATATTCTTAGTGCCACTTCCTTATATATGCGTTAATGGTGTCACATGGCTCACACATTCACGCTCGTATTCACATGAATAATTTAAAGTTTGTTATTCTCTTTAAATACATGAAAAATCTGGTTGGGATTTGGTATTTGTATGGACCATGCATCTTGATTTATTTGACGTTCCGATTTGTGCCAATCCTTTGGTGGCGAGGAAGATGGTTCTTAATTGATTCTCAGATCTGGAGATGACTGAACAGGCCCAGACTTGATGCGCACAGTTTCTGATGCTGTGGGAAGCTTCTGCCGGTCAGGATCTTGCTGTTTCTCTTTCTCCTTTCTTCTTTGTGTTCATCTGCGTTTATTCAAAGACTTCCATTCCCGTACGGATCATCACTCGCCAGCTGGCTCGGCTCCTCTCTTGTTCTGTCCAAGTCTTCCATTCGATGGAGCAGCGCTTGAGGTTGTGCTTCAGGAAGTCCCTGTAGCATTTCTTCCACCCTCCACTGGACTGTTTTCCTTTGTTCAATTGGGAGTAGGAGATCTGCTTGGGAAGTCGGCTGTTATCCACCCTAACTGTGTGACCCATACACTGAAGCTGGTTCTTGATGATGACACACGCGATACTCTGGATCTTTGCTTCAGCCAGGGTGCTCAAGTTTGTATGTTGGCTAGTGGAATCGCTCGAGGGCCTTCAGGTGGTGGCGGTAGGTGGTCCAGGTCTCAGATCTGTACAGCAGGATTGCCATAATAGCAACTTTGTAGATGAGGATTTTCGTCTCGTGTTTAAGGTTTCTGACTTCCCAGAATATCGTGTGTTGCTTTTAAACTAGTTGCATTTTTACACATGGTGAAACTAAATGGGTTAAGTTTTGTTAACATAGAACATTTAACTGAATGTACTGAACTTAAACGTCTTTGGTCATACAACTTAACCTGTTAAGTTTCACCTTTTGAAAAACTTCTTTAAGGCAACAGTTTAACAGATTTTGTAAATAAAATCAAGTAGGATAAAAGTTCACCTAGTGCTGGGCGGTATGACCAAAAATGTATATCACGGTATTTTTCTAAATTATATCGGTTTCACGGTATTTGACAGTATTTTTTCTTTTCAAGCACAACTGGGTGTTTGCCTTATTTTCTAATGATTTAGAGAATAATTACTGCAATAAAATGGCTTGGAATGGCGTATTCTACTGTTATGAGGAGTGAATATTGTAGAAAAATGAATGTCCACACTAGTATTAATGAAGAGGAATCAGAATGCTTGATTGTTGTAGTCAAAATACAGACCTTTTTATTATGCAAGTTTTCCAACTTCCAACATCTTTTGAAAACAATGTAAACTATGTAAACTATATGACTCATGTAACTCCAAAGTAAACTTAGTAACTCCAAAGTAACTGAAGTAAAACTTCTTTATTCCCTGAACATTCAGTAAGGAATCATCCATAAATAAATAACATAAACAGAAAAGGTGTGCAGCTTGCTTTAACTTTACCTGCAGATGAGGAAGACGAAGCTCGTAGTTTACATTCCTGATATTCCAGGACATGTTTGCGGCTGAGGTGGTGGAGTAAATTGATCGTGTTTCCTCCTGCTGCTACAACTTTAGCGTGACAGCATTTGCATAGTATTGTAGTTTGGTCACCGTCGGACTTTTTAAACCCAAAGTACTTCCAAACAACGGACACAGCTCCTCGTTTCGGTACAAGTTCTTCTTTCAGTTTCTCGTTCTGGTTGTTCAGTTTCAGAAGTTTCCCCCTGTTTTGCCATTATGCTCACTGCTAAACATCCATTCACTCTACATGGGCTGTACTCATGCTGCTTGTTTGGTGCAACCGCTAAACTGTCCCCACTCAAACAATGCCCTGCGGGCACGGCGTTCCGCCGCTCTGCGCAACGCACTCACCGGTATGGAGTTATTTCTAAAATTCATATCGTAGAAAAAAAAAAACACCGGTATTCGGTATGAATCAGTATACCGCCCAGCACTAAGTTCACCTTCTTTTTACAAAGATATGGTACCAGTTACTGAGGTTCTCTTCCACATGACAGTCTACTTGCTTGCTCTCTGTATCAAGGATTGTATGAGAAAATATATAAGAAATGTTGCATAACTGCCTTTGTCAGCAGGGTGCACATTATTACTTGGAATGTGGGTTCAGCCATGCCACCTGATGACATCACTTCCTTGCTGGGGCTAAATGTGGGAGATGGAAATACAGACATGTACATCATTGGGTAAGTGCTTTGCAGTGGCAGCAGTTTCTTTTGCATAAAAGCTGAATGTCTTATCTTCTCTGTCCCACATTGACAGTGCTGAGTATCTTTAATGAGCAGTCTCAGCTCTGAGCCAGAGTGCTGTCACACTGTCTCTCCACTGCTATGATTATCTTATGTTTAATAGCCCCCATTTTCACGATCAAAGCTCTTGCATCTCTGTCTGCTGTGACATTTTTGACCCTTGTGCACTGTTGTGTGTGACTGTTCTTCCAGGCTGCAGGAAGTGAACTCTATGATTAACAAAAGGCTGAAAGACGCCCTCTTCACAGACCAATGGAGTGAGGTTTGCATGGAGAGGCTCAGCCCCTTCGGTTATGTGCTGGTCAGTAACAGATTTAAAACAAAACACACAAACAAAAATGCATACATAGCCAAGATTTTGTGTGCTAAAAATGTTAAACCGCTTATCTTCAAATGCATGCAATGAAATCTGATAGGATCTGTTCTTCCTGTTGGTGATTTGGCACATTTTGCTTGTAGATTGATGGATGGATAGATTAGGTGATCATTTGTAGCAGGAATATAATGTCAGTCTATTTGCTACGTTCTGCTGCCTGCTTAGTTTACAGTAGTGTTCCAAATAATAGTAGTGCTATGTGACTAAAAAGATTAATCCAGGTTTTGAGTATATTTCTTATTGTTACATGGGAACCAAGGTACCAGTAGATTCAGTAGATTCTCACAAATCCAACAAGACCAAGCATTCATGATATGCACACTCTTAAGGCTATGAAATTGGTCTATTAGTAAAAAAAAAAAAAGTAGAAAAGGGGGTGTTCACAATAATAGTAGTGTGGCATTCAGTCAGTGAGTTTGTCAGTTTTGTGAACAAACAGGTGTGAATCAGGTGTCCCCTATGTAAGGATGAAGCCAGCACCTGTTGAACATGCTTTTCTCTTTGAAAGCCTGAGGAAACTGGGACGTTCAAGACATTGTTCAGAAGAACAGCGTAGTTTGATTAAAAAGTTGATTGGAGAGGGGAAAACATATATGCAGGTGCAAAAAATTATAGGCTGTTCATCTACAGTGATCTCCAATGCTTTAAAATGGACAAAAAAACCAGAGACGCGTGGAAGAAAACTGAAAACAACCATCAAAATGGATAGAAGAATAACCAGAATGGCAAAGGCTCACCCATTGATCAGCTCCAGGATGATCAAAGACAGTCTGGAGTTACCTGTAAGTGCTGTGACAGTTAAAAGACGCCTGTGTGAAGCTAATTTATTTGCAAGAATCCCCCGCAAAGTCCCTCTGTTAAGTAAAAGATATGTGCAGAAGAGGTTACAATTTGCCATAGAACACATCAGCTGGCCTCAAGAGAAATTGAGGAATATTTTGTGGACTGATGAGAGTAAAACTGTTCTTTTTGGGTCCAAGTGCCGCAGACAGTTTGTGAGACGACCCCCAAACTCTGAATTCAAGCCACAGTTCACAGTGAAGATAGTGAAGCATGATGGTGCAAGCATCATGATATGGGCATGTTTTCTCCTACTATGGTGTTGGGCCTATATATTGCATACCAGGTATCATGGATCAGTTTGGATATGTCAAAATACTTGAAGAGGTCATGTTGCCTTATGCTGAAGAGGACCTGCCCTTGAAATGGGTGTTTCAACAAGACAATGACCCCAAGCACACTAGTAAACGAGCAAAATCCTGGTTCCAAACCAACAAAATTAATGCCTCGCAGATGTGAAGAAATCATGAAAAACTGTGGTTAAACAACTAAGTACTAGTTTAGTGATTCACAGGATTGCTAAAAAAGCAGTTTGAACATAATAGTTTTGAGTTTGTAGCGTCAACAGCAGATGCTACTATTATTCTGAACACCCCCTTTTCTACGTTTTTTTTTTTTTTTTACTAATAGCCCAATTTCATAGCCTTAAGAGTGTGCATATCATGAATGCTTGGTCTTGTTGGATTTGTGAGAATCTATTGAATCTACTAGTACCTCGTTTCCCATGTAACAATAAGAAATATACTCAAAATCTGGATTAATCTTTTTAGTCACATAGCACTACTATTATTCTGAACACTACTGTATAATGTGAAGTCAAACCCTCACTATCTCTACCCGACTATTTTTTTTTAATGGAATAGTATAATAATCTCAAATGTATTAGATGAATTAACTGTAATGATCGTGTTAAATCGAAGGCAGTAAACATTTAAATAGTTTATTACTACACATAGATGCAACAGCACACTGTACCAGCACATGTTCCTAGACCTGACCTTATTGATGTTTTGAGATAAATGTGCGTATTTGAGATAAAGGAAATGTATTTTACTGTCAAGGCTGGGCTTTCACACCCAAACAACCAATGAAATAACTAAGAAAAGACTGCTCCTACCCCTCCAAAAAAGTAGAAAGAAACATTAAATGTATATTACCTTATAATAATTAATTGTAAAAAATAACAGTACAACAAAACCAGATGAAATAATGACGTGTATTTTCATACAAGACAATCCATGAAAAAAGATGATTCTCATGATCACAGGACAAAAATCTTGGTTTTTATGACCGGACAGTCCATCAAACTGAGTTAACAGGCAAGTATTTATGTACAGTGTTGCCACAGTTACTTTGAAAAAGTAATCCAATTACTGATTGCTGATTACTCCTTGAAAAAGTAACTTAGTTACTTTACTGATTACTCAATTGTAAAAGTAACTAAGTTAGATTACTAGTTACTTATTTAGTTACTTTCCCCAGCTGCCGACAACAACCCACGTCAACATGACAATGATACCTGTTTTGCCAAAACTCACTTTATAGTCACCCTTTCTTGACTTCAATGAAAACAAATACTTGTTTTATAAAAAGTAAAATAAAGACCTCTTTCTTGACCTCATATTTAACTGTTGACAGCACTGTAACAGTAAAACTTGCAATTTCAAACCTACATTGTTTATAAATGTAACTATTAAATTCTAACATTTTTCTAACATTTAAATTCTCTAAACATTTTACTTGTCGAAATTATTATTATTTTAAGCAGTATTAGTAGTTGTAGTAAAAAACGGCTTCAAAACTGGACCTTTAATCTAGGGGTGTTGTGAGGGGGGCACATCCTTGCCCCACGCCCCCATTCCATCTGGATTCGCCCCTGCTTTGGCGTTTGAGCACAAAGAATGGATAACATTTATTTATGCAGAAAACAGGACCAGATTTACAGGTAAGAAAGTTTTATTGCGTTTTCACATCATGTGGTCCTCAGAAAGAGAGTTTAGGTGCATTTGAGTGGAAAACAGTTTAGTTGTTGACGCGTCGCCGAGGATCAGCTGTTTTTAACGTGCAGATACGGAGCGGCTCAGCTCAGAATTCTAAATAAAGGAGGGGAAAAAGTATAAAAATGTCTTTGTAAAGCTCAGTGCAGGTGTGCTGATCACCGCGCTTTAAGAGGTGAGGACGAGTCGAGCAGCTGCAAAAAAACGCGGATGAAAAGCTCACAGCTTGCTTAAAGTGGGCAGTTCAGTTGAACCCCAACCTCCTGCCCACAGACCAAGTTTAATGCTGCTATCGACCCACAATGAAAAATAATAGTAACGCACAGTGACATGGAGAAGTAACTTTAATCTGATTACTGATTTGGAAAGATTAACGCGTTAGATTACTCGTTACTAAAAAAAAGTGGTCAGATTAGAGTAACGTGTTACTAAGTAACGCGTTACCGGCATCACTGTTTATGTAGTAATTGAGAGAATGCTGAAAGTATGTGAAGTTTGGCCAAGAAGAAATTTCCAGAACAGGAACACATGAAAATCTTGACATTTTGTTTAATTAACAGCATTGTTATCTTTAATAGCAGGTTGAGCCAGTCATTTCAAAATCTTCTTTTCCTCAACTGTTCAGTCCATGTTTTTGCACATACACAGTACTGTAGCTGACACGTTGTTGTCTGTGTTGGTCTGACTGATTCTGAAATGATGCTTGTCTCTGTTGCTATGTTGAGCCAGAATGTGTAAATCAGCTGTTCAGCAGAAAGAGTGAGACGAATGTCTCCCAGGCTCCTGTTTTATTTTTGGACCATGGTGTTGTCAGTGCTGATTGTTGACAGTGAGACTGATGTTGTCCTGCAGCGCTCTGGTGTTCACCTGCGCAAGTTTAAACCACTTTGCATTATCTTGATTTTTCTTTTAGCCTCTAAACTAGGGGTTTCTAGTGTTAATATGGTGAACAGACACAAAATAATAAGACACCTATCTGTTCAGCATTATTCATCGTCAGGTTCAAACTTTAGGGACCCTTCACACATAACACAAAAGACACAAAAACCAGAAGAAAATCCACAACCAAACACGAAATGGGGAACCGCGAAGCATTTCACCTGCTGTCGTGAGGGACGCACGGTTGCACAGTCGTGCACGAGACACCGGCGACAGTTTTGTGCATGAGTGTGCACAAACACAGTGCGAGCAGCTGGAATGTGTTGCACCATATTGCGCCGCTGTTGTGGAATAAAAAAAACAGCTGGAACATGTTGCACCACATTGTGCCTCTGCTGTGGAGAAAAAAAATAAAAACCACACACCATAAAAAACACTGCATTTTATTGAATCCCTCTTATCGAGCAGACAATACAAGTATGAACCCTCTGTTCCTCTGTAGATGACCCATGGTCACAGATGTACAGTCATGAAATGACATGAATGAAGCAGTGCGCTCTCATGTCTTATGTCCAGCTGGATATATAAATAATTAATACAATTACCGGACACTGATAGATGAGATATTAATACAATAACATGCTTTTGGAGGGCGGTATGCATTTTCAGAGGCCTGACGTCCATGCCCAGTCGCCCAAAATGACATATCTGTCATTTTGGGCGACTAGGCATGGACGGAGGGATTCACGAAATGCATACCGCATGACGACTGCATGTTATTTGCATTATTATCACTTACTGAGATACATAACACGTGGAATCACATTAACAGTATTTAATGTCATTTCAAAACGCATGACACCCAGCAAATGCGTACATAAAAAGTTGGCTCACTTTAACTTTTGTCATGTTGGCTGGTACCACGGTGCTCTCCAAATTTGCCAGTGCGTCCTCATCAAGCTGGCTGCTTTGGCTGCTGTTCATTGTTGTACTAACCATGAGAAAATCATGTGGAATATCCATATTGGGACCAACACACACTTCTCGCCTTTTCATCTTTTCCTCTGTGGACAGTTCTTGGGCTGCGCGAGCTATGACGTCATCAGTTTATGCACAGCGGGTGGGTCTTGGGATACCCGCCCATTACTGCGGGCAGGTATAGCCAGGTAGCGTAAATGTAAATCTATGCTACCGGCCCAGCAACTCCTCAGTAAGTGATAATAATGGTGTATAATTAGTGAAAATCACTGGATTGATTTAAATAATAAATAAAAGGGGACCCAATACAGCAGTTAAATAACCCTGGTTAAATAAAAAATAAATGCCACTTGAGGGATTCGAACCTGCAATTTACAAAAGCTCTGATTAACAGGCGGACAATTTACCACTACACTACCATCGCTGTTTTATAACAGGAGCGGGAAATACTTACAATCAACAAGGAGATGAATGTATGCTTTCAAAAAAGAGAAATTGGACGATGTATGGACATGTGTGTCGGGCCGGACCACAGCCTGCCGAGGTGCGCTGTGTGCGGCCGCTGCAGCCCTGCGCAAATGTGAAAGATATTTTATATATTTCCACATGAGGACAGCAGGCAGAGACACGTGCCTCATGTAGGAAAGTTGTAAGTTCATGTCCTTCAAAACACGGTACACGTTTCCCAGCTGGAACTCTGTTTCTGTGTTTCAGCCGGATCTGGGGGTTTATTCAGGGTTTTCCCCTTTCTGTTGTTCTTTTCTGCGTTGATTTATTATTGGTTGTTTTTCATCATGAGTTATTCTGTTATATTTTCTTGTCACTTCGTTCCTTTTGTTATGATTTACTTTTGGTTCTAGTTTCTGCAGCCAGTTGGGTTTTCATTCATTGTTTATTAATTTATCACGTGTTCCTATTATTTGTTGTTTTGTTATGTCGGGATTTGTCATTGCCTAGTCATTGGTTTTTTTCTTAGAATTTCTGTTACTGCCTTCTTTCGTCAGTTCATGGTTAATTTAGTTCTAGTGTGTTTTTCTATTGTCTCATGCAGTTCTCGTTAGGTTATGCTTGAGTATTTTGTTCCTGTTCATGCCTATGTTATAGTTTATTCTGTCTTCTGTTTAGCCTGTTCATTGTTTCCTGTTAGTCTTCACGCCACGTCCTGCACCTGCATTCATGTCTTCATCTCTCACACCCAGTTAATTATGTTCACATCTCTGCACCTACCCAGTGTCTTTGTCTTTCTTTTTGTTTGTCTGTTTTGTGTTCACTTACAGATCCCTGTAGCTTACATCACTTCTCTTTGAGCACTCTCTTCCTTCCCATCTTGCACAGCATCTAATCTTTGTTCACTAGCCACACCCCCTTTCTAGAGTCTTCCCCTCACGTGCACCTCTTTGACACCACCTGTCCCTCGTTTCACTCTAATTAGTTCACATGCATTTAAACCCCACAGTCCTGCACTTCACTGCCAGATTGTCGCTTTGTGCATACTCTCCAGCCTCCTTGTTGCCAGTCTTGATTAGTCCTGCCATGTACCAGTACCTTGATCTGTATTTTTGACCACGCCTCTTGCCTCAGGCTTTATGCCGGTGTTTGCTCATGCCTCAGACCCCTGGCTGGAAATGACTACGTTTGTGCCTCGCCCTGCTTGTACCTCTGCTCCGCTATATGACCACCTGTGTACCGAACCTTTGCCTGTAATAAACATGACAACTTCTTATACCTCAAAGCCTGGTTTGGGAGTTTGTACCATGGGTCCACCCGCTCCTGGTGTCGGGCAGCCATCTGCCATGACACCCATAAGCCATTACCTGGGATAAACAATTGACCTTGACCTTCAGGCTTTACCTGGAGGTCAATGATGACCTACAAGTATGTCAAATTTTATATTTGAATAAAACATGTTGTGTAATACACCAAATTATAGGGCTTGATGAGAGGATTCAGAACATATCAAACATTTTGCATTATGACATGATTTGGTCATGTTATGATGAGAAAAAGGTGCAAGATTTTGATATTTGAGGGTGTGAAAAAGCATGCAAATCATCTTGGATAGTCTTCAAAATGGACATGTAGAAACTTTAAAAAAAACCTTGACATGTGAAAAACAGGTCAAGGTCACAATATGGTCAAAGAAAGGTCAAAGACCAAGCTCAGTAAATGAACATTCCTGAAGACATTTTCTTGAATTTTTGCATCCAGATATCAGGGAATTATAGGGGTTGGCCTTGCAAAAGTGCCATTGCCTCAGGAGGGCAAATGGCATAGACCTTCAGGGCTTGTCATGACATGAAGTGTGACCTACACATAGGTCAAATTTAATTTCTGAGTGAAACGTGTTGTGTGGTACATCAAATGAAAGGTCTTGGCGAGTGCTTCCCAAAGATATCATGATTGCGACTGCTTCCCAAAGATATCATGATTGCTAAGGTATGACGTCATTGAGTGACGTTATGATGGAAAGACTGGGTCAAATTATGACATTTAAAGATGTGGTGCAAGCAGTTCTTCTCACGACATCGTCTTCGAAATGCACCCGTGGACACTTGGTGAATATATTCTCTTGACGCACAGTGTGATCGTCTATAGAACTTCCCTTTTCATGGTGGACGTTCCTCGTTGTAGTCTCTCTTGTTCACCTTTTGTCAAGATAGTCACTTTGACCTTTTAGTCAAAGTCACTTTGCATTCAGGTTAAGGTTTTTTTTCAAACATGTGGACTGGAAATGGTCATCGTTTTCAGCCCCCTTATCTGACGAAAGCTGCAGATCAGAGTCAAGGTGCCCTGACACTTGCATGACTTTGATCCAAGCACTTCACACGCACATCGTTGTGACGATCCCACCCGTTGTATTCCCAGCTGGAAGCCGTGCTTTGTTCCACTGGCTGTCACGTGTTGTGCACTGGATGCTGCGTATATAAAATAATTATTTTGTAGTGGATTAATCATTTTCTGTCCGAGTTAGCTGTTGAAAATGCCTCTAATTGCTTCCGGAATCACAGAGGAACGCTGCTTTTGGAGCCGTTTAAAAACCTAATTACTTGTCATGTTTACATTGTCATGGCTTGGTAAAACAGTTGCATGTTGTTTCCTTCTTGTGTGCACTTGGAAAAGTATGTTTATGATAGATTTAACATCTCATTATAATCATTCAGACGAGCTGTGCACTGATGTGGTGCGCTGACGCAACCACTCACATTGTTCACTCCTTCTTTACTTTAGTGTTGGCGAGTAGCTAGCGCAACATTTACCATCACTTCGCATTTGTTGCACGACATTTATGCGTGAAAGTTTTTTTGAACATTTCAAAATTGTCTTTGCGCAATTGCATGTCCTGGTGCCCCGCACACGTTCAGTCTACACGTGTTAACGATGAGTTTGCTCTTCTGCACGACAGTGTGTGCATCAAAGTCGTTAAAGTGTCAGGGGGCCATCATTCTCTTTTTTAAAATAGAAACTTGACTTCTGAGTAATTTAAAGAAAGATCTGCTCTCTAGCCTCAGTGGTTACAAGAATGCAACGAGGACTAATGTCAGTGGATTCAAAGGTCAAAACTGAAGTTTCCTGTTTCTCCAAGACAAAGATTTGCTCTCTGTACCCTCAGTGGTTTGAGAGCTGAGTATGTGACAATGTGTTCCATCTAAATAATCTTACACTTCTTTTTGGGCCATATGAGCAGTAGTTCTCAGACATGAGAAATTTCCACAGAAGCATGCACAGATGCACAGGTGTAATACAATCCACCATTTGTTATTATTTTTTGCTGGGTGAGTATGCACACAGTTTTATTTATTATGCATGTGTTAATTTACCTGTCACAGTTCATGCCATTGATGGGTAGGAAAACATGGATTTTTCTTTGGTTAGACTGACTGAGTAAGCCTTGACCTTGCAGCTTCTTCTGTGAATGCTTAGATGGTCAGTTGTTGATGCATTTTCTGTAATCAGTCAAAGTACAGCTCGGCAATCTTCAGGGAGTGCAGTAGTTAATGATACCTTTCAAGAACAGTGCAGACAAGCAGAGGCAGCACAAATACAGTTGTATACTGCACACTTCAGTAGATTATCTTATGTAATACCTCCATTACTGCCTCCAGAGCATTACATGCAGGGTGTCATCATGCTTTTTAAACCTGTGGACGGGAGGTGGAGTGGTTGATCACTGGGGGAAATGGAAAAAGGTGTGAATATCTGATGTTGGACGTGACTTTGCATGCTAATCCCTTATCTTGTTTCACTTCAACAAATGCTTGTTTCACATTCTTTCCCTGTTCATACAGTGCAAAATGTGTGCATTTGCATTGCTGCAATTTACAAGCAAATGTCATAATTTGCATGAGGTACATTGTGTAACAAGAAGCAAGTGTTTGAGTATGAAATGATATTGGAAGTTGGAGAAAAATCCCCTGACATACAAATTATCAGGTCTGGGTGATGATTCAGGCAGGACGCAAATGCAGTACTCAGACAACTGGCTCTGTATGAAAGCAGTTTACTGAAACAGTAAACTGGGTCCAATACACAGTAAGGCAGTCCAACAGGAATAACAAAACTAGGAACATCAAGCAAAGGTGTGGTCGAGGTTATAGGCAGGTGGTTGTAAAACACATGAAGCAGGCAGAACGAGATAACAGGATACAGTGCTGGAGAGAAGGCACTAGGCGCATCAGTCTGGCAAGGGAGTAAGGCAAAATGAGGAGCTCAAATACACCCATGTGATGAGTTGCAGATTGAGAGCAGGTGTGCCTGGAACGCACCAGAATGAGGGTGTGGCCAGAGAGGGGGAAACACCCATCACCAGAACCAGCAGAGACAGACAAGAGAGAAAGGGACAGACAGACCCAATCAGGAAAAACTCCAGCAAGATAATAAACAGACAGAAAGTGACTGAAAAAAACACATCAAAGCCAAGAAATAAAAGCAGACAAAACTCAAATCCTGACACAAATGCACAAAGTGCCAAGCAGGCATTTGCTCTGCAGTTATTTGCTGTTTTCACATTGCGGGTAGACCGCACGTTATGGCCTCCTCTAATGTGCACTACTTCATGTGAAACAGCAGGAGAGCTGGGTTACAAGATCCTGCAAGGCAATGTGGAAATGCAAGGGGTTATGAAGCTGAAGAGAGGGAGGGAGGGGAAGAAAAATAAAGGGCAGTATAAAGGGACACGGGGTAGGCTCATTATATTAATATTTCCTTACAACATCAATGTTTTTTCAGAGAATACAAATTCATCATTGTGAAATGTATTGCTGAATGTATTTCATAATTATATAGAACAGCCTTGTTGTGTTCCTCAGCCCTCCTCCTGTTATGTCTTCTTCATATCTTGCTTTTGCTTCCTGTCTTTTTACCATGTTTATCTTTCAGGTGACCTCTCAGCGAATGCAGGGATTGTTGCTGCTGATTTTTGCCAAGTACTACCATTTGCCGTTCCTTCGCGGAGTCCAGACTGAGACCACCCGCACTGGCCTGGGGGGTTACTGGGTGAGATGGTCACTGACACCATTCTGTGATCACAAGTTAGAAACATCAACTGCAGAAACAGTCAAAGGACACAAGAATGGAAAAGAGTTGGTTTAAACAAACATCGCTGTCAGCAGTACAGGGGGACACTCTCATATACGTCTCAGAGGAGTGAGTGACGTGCACATTATTACTGATGTCATGGTTCGACATGAACTAAATTAGAGGCTACACAATCTGTTAGCTCTGGAGCAATTTGGTCTTTGTGGACACAATCTTGCAAATATAACTCATTAAAAATTCATGGTAGAAGCTTCATCCTTAGACCAAAGATACAATCTGAATGGTAAATTAGTTGATAAAATTGTAGGGTTGCTTGGCACGTTTGCATAATGAGTATAGTGTAATTATTTTCCTTAACGAACATTATTCAAGAATGGTTTACGATCCCAAATTCATCTTCAGAATATGCATATGTTATGGTCACACAAAAGTATGACACCTGCAGTTCTCTTAATTAGGGCACTAATTTGAATATTTTATACACGAAATTTTGCCGGACATCAGTTCAAGTGCGTCTTGTTAAACATTTGTAGCAGTGCTATCAGTGTACAGCTTCAGTTCTGTTTCAACACTATTTCTTAACTTCATCTTGATGCCTGTGTTGTAACAGTGTAAGGGCCCGGTCCCGCTGGCATTTAAGAAGATTTGCATATGGATTGCACACAAAATTGGCTTATATTTACTAAACATCTGCAGTATCCATGAAACATCCTTGTATGAGTCGGCCAACATTAGGGCTGCCACAACTAGTCAACTAGTCACGACTACGTCGACTATTGAAACCGTCGACAACTAATTCAGTAGTCGACGAGTTGTTTATTTTATTTAAGTCTTTGTTTTTCTCTCCATTCATAGTTTTAGGCAGAGAGCCATCCTGCCGTCATTTGGACGTTCAAATTTGGATAAGACGGCTGATTAAAACAGTGACCCTCTTGTTCGAAGCCGTTTAAAATGCACAGTTTACCGAAGGAGCTCTCGGTGTGTGTGTGTGTGCGTGTGCGTGTGCACACGCATGCGCAGAGTCAACTGATTGTAAACTGCGAGGGAGGGGGTGGGGGAGGAAGATTCCTGAACGGAGGCACGAGACATTACATTCTGTTGAGAACCATCAGTTCATGTGAGACAATGAGTGCGGAGCAGAGAGAGAGGATTTTAACCCTAGTGAACATGTAAAAAAAAAAGCAACAAAAAAACTGAACCAAACCGTGGAGCTGCCTTTACTTCTCTCTGCACTTTTTCTACTCGTGTGGTTCTGATGGCACCGTCCTGCTCACACCATGTGCGCATCGCATACTGAATTTATGAGATCATGAGATGAAATGAACAGTTAAATATCCTTAAAAATGAGAATAAATAAATGAACGGAACAAAAATTACGCATACACGGGTAAAAAACCCGCTGTGGAGAAGCTGCAGTGATGTTCAGACACACAGATAACATAAAGCAGGCAAGAACTCTGAACTTTAACAGCTGTTATTTTCCAAAGGAATTTATTTGTTCAATCTTAAGCTTAATGTAGTGTTCAAGCACAAAACATGACTGATAAGGAGGAAAAAAATGACTTTTAAAAATGACATCATCACACTAAAATGAACTGGAGTCAGAATAAAAATACAAACTGCTGATTTTTTTTATTTTTCAAAGTTATTATAAGCTGCAGCTATATGTTAATTTCAAAGAGAGTTACCTCTTATTTTATTCTGATTTATTTATACAAAAAATATGGGGAGTCAAATCAGCCTGCATTGTTCTGTTCAGTTTATATCAAAGTTTGCCTGCACGTCTGTGTATTTTTCCTTCTTTCTAAGAGTTTGGTGTTTGCATTTGCTCCACAAAGTTTTAAAACACAATAAAATGTTCACACTTTTCTTTAATGCACTTCTGTGAATTTAGAAATGCAACAGAAACAACCACAAATCAGAAAAAGTTGGGACTATACAGTAGTGTTCAGAATAATAGTAGTGCTATGTGACTAAAAAGATTAATCCAGGTTTTGAGTATATTTCTTATTGTTACATGGGAAACAAGGTACCGGTAGATTCAGTAGATTCTTACAAATCTAACAAGACCAAGCATTCATGATATGCACACTCTTAAGGCTATGAAATTGGGCTATTAGTAAAAAAAAGTAGAAAAGGGGGTGTTCACAATAATAATAGTGTGGCATTCAGTCAGTGAGTTCGTCAATTTTGTGGAACAAACAGGTGTGACTCAGGTGTCCCCTATTTAAGGATGAAACCAGCACCTGTTGAACATGCTTTTCTCTTTGAAAGCCTGAGGAAAATGGGACGTTCAAGACATTGTTCAGAAGAACAGCGTAGTTTGATTAAAAAGTTGGTTGGAGAGGGGAAAACATATACGCAGGTGCAAAAAATTATAGGCTGTTCATCTACAATGATCTCCAATGCTTTAAAATGGACAAAAAAAAAACCAGAGACACTTGGAAGAAAACTGAAAACAACCATCAAAATGGATAGAAGAATAACCAGAATGGCAAAGGCTCACCCATTGATCAGCTCCAGGATGATCAAAGACAGTCTGGAGTTACCTGTAAGTGCTGTGACAGTTAGAAGACGCCTGTGTGAAGCTAATTTATTTGCAAGAATCCCCCGCAAAGTCCCTCTGTTAAATAAAAGACGTGCAGAAGAGATTACAATTTGCCAAAGAACACATCAACTGGCCTAAAGAGAAATGGAGGAATATTTTGTGGACTGATGAGAGTAAAATTGTTCTTTTTGGGTCCAAGGGCCACAGACAGTTTGTGAGATGACCCCCAAACTCTGAATTCAAGCCACAGTTCACAGTGAAGACAGTGAAGAATGGTGGTGCAAGCATCATGATATGGGCATGTTTCTCCTACTATGGTGTTGGGCTCATATATCGCATACCAGGTATCATGGATCAGTTTGGATATGTCAAAATACTTGAAGAGGTCATGTTGCCTTATGCTGAAGAGGACTTGCCCTTGAAATGGGTGTTTCAACAAGACAGTGACCCCAAGCACACTAGTAAACGAGCAAAATCTTAGTTTTGGAGTGGCCTGCCCAATCCCCGGACCTAAATCCAATTGAGAACTTGTGGGGTGACATCAAAAAGCTGTTTCGGAAGCAAAACCAAGAAATGTCAGAATCAGAATCGCAATCAGAAGAAGTTTATTGCCATTGCCAGTGAACAGGATTCACAGACTAGGAATTTGTTTCCGTACAATGGTGCAACATTAAGAAGAGATAAAATGCTAAGATAAAATATAACATATGTGTCAAAATAAGATAAAATATAAGATAAAAAAAGAAATATGAAATATGAAAGGCTGTGTGCAACAGAAAAACAGAAAAAACAGTGCAGTGGGAGGAGTGCAATTAAAAACCAAAGTACATTGTCTAAAGTGACCCGTGATAAGATGATAAAGTGACAGAGTTAAGCTTAAGGTGACTGAGTTATGAGGTGTTCATGAGTCTAACCGCAGAGGGGAAGAAACTGTTCTTATGGCGGGAGGTTCTGGTCCGGATGGACCGTAGCCTCCTGCCCAGGGTGAGAAGGGTCAGCTGTGATCAGACCTGCTCGGCCCAGAGTCCTGGAGACGTGCAGGTCGTGGAGAGATGGAAGGCTACAGCCGATCACCTTCTCAGCAGAGGCCACACTGTGCTGCAGTCTGTGTCTGTCCCTGGCTGTGGCCCCGGTGTACCACACCGTGATGGAGGAGCAGAGGATGGACTCGATGATGGCCGTGTAGAACTGCACCAGCAGCTTGGCCTGTGTGAATGTGAATGACTTGTGGAATGTTGTTAAAGAATCTTGGAGTGGAATAACAGCTGAAAGGTGCCACAAGTTGGTTGACTCCATGCCTCGCAGATGTGAAGAAATCATGAAAAACTGTGGTTATACAACTAAATACTAGTTTAGTGATTCACAGGATTGCTAAAAAAGCAGTTTGAACATAATAGTTTTGAGTTTGTAGCGTCAACAGCAGATGCTACTATTATTGTGAACATACCCTTTTCTACTTTTTTTTTTACTAATAGCCCAATTTCATAGCCTTAAGAGTGTGCATATCATGAATGCTTGGTCTTGTTGGATTTGTGAGAATCTACTGAATCTACTGGCACCTTGTTTCCCATGTTACAATAAGAAATATACTCAAAACCTGGATTAATCTTTTTAGTCACATAGCACTACTATTATTCTGAACACTACTGTATGTAAAATGAAGATAAAGATGTTGCACTATTCCCAGTTTCTCCACTCACAGAAGCCAAAAGTTCTTCCAGAGTTGTGTCTTGGTGGCTTCCCTCACTTGTCTCCTTCCAGAATGGACATTTAGTTTTTGAGAACTGCCTACCTGACACAGATTTACTATAAAGTACCACACTGTTTGTATTTCTGCATGGTTGATGTAAATGAAGTCTAAGAAATAGTCATTGATTTGGAAATGTTCATGTTTTCATCCCCTGACGTTTCTCAGAAAATGCTGCAGGCCTTAAATTTAGGAAATTACGTATGATCCGACTAGTCAAATGATCACAAAAATAATCGTTGACTAGTCGACTATCAAAATAGTCGTTTGTGGCAGCCCTAGCCGACACCCGCACACGTCCGCAATTATCCGCAGAGGCACGTTTGTCCAATGCCAGGATTTTTGAGCTGCACAAAATTTTGGTTTGCGGATGACATCCGCCTTACATACTCAATACATACTCAATGTATGCGCTGTATATCTACCAATATCCGCAACTGATGGGGATTTGCGGCTTGGCAGTGGACTGGGACAGTGTGTAAAATGGATATATAGCGTGCCTATCATGCCCACATCACAGACTAAAATAAGATGTAGCAAATGCATACAGACTGGCCACAGATAAAGTGTTTGTATTACATCTACTTTGCAGCTGATTTGCGCACAGTCTGCAAATGCATAACAAACACGTCACGTAAACCCAAAGTACTATCTCAATGCGGCAGAAATTGACATACCTGCCAGTCATTGCCAGTCAAGCTGTGGAGACGTACAGATGTAGTTATGGATCCCCAAAGACATAATGGCTGCTGCCATCCAACAACGTACCGTAAATCCCCAGCTGCAGAGAAGTCAGCTGTGGACCTCGGTTCTCTTTCAGGACTTTTATTTAACACCAACAAAAGGAAGAGTTGCTGTGACAGCCGCAACTCAAGCCGAACTCTCTCCTTTCATGACACTATCAAAAAACAAAACACCATCTCACAACCCCGAGCGGGCTTCCCCCCTCCTGCTCCCCAAACTCATGAACAGTTAACCCTTGCATGACAACATGAACATCAACTCTGTGATCAACTTGTCAGAGTCCAGCAATTGCTCCAGAGGCTGTGGTGTTGGTGTGAATAGTGATGCCGAAGGCCCGAGTGCGCTTCTTTTATGACGCAATGCAGATGCCGCGCACGCGCAACAGGTGCGTGTTACATTCACAATACATCTGTAATACTGCCGTGATAATCGCAATGCGTCCCATCCGTTTCCTCAATACATGCGTTATACATCCGTGATTGTTCGTCATATATTCTCTATACATTATTAATATATCCGTAATTCATACTGGGACATTTGTCATTTTTGGCCAATTTTGTTGCGGATGACAACGCACGCCCGTAATTTGTATACTCAATTCATGTGCAATTAATCCTCTCCCCAGTGGGACTGGGCCCTAAACTGTGTAGTTTGGAAATGGTGAGTAAGAGGACCGAATTTGGTTCTTTTAAAAAGCACTATATGTGAAAACACGTTTGGTGATTCATCTGCTGAGAGTCGGTGTTTTTAATACATTGCCTTATTTTTGTTATACACCTGCTGTGTCATATGGATTCATGAGAATAAACAAGCAGATGTTGATGTGATGAGCAGGAGTTACTTGTTGGAAACATCAATGAACCCAAAACACAGGACAGACTAGTCTGCAGACTGGAGCTCATATTCAGCCTCATACTGTTTATTTTACCTGATAGGACATTCCGCAACTTCACCTTCAACGAAGTCACATCACATCTTTGCTTTAGAAGCACAAACGGGACCAAAAAAAAAGATTCTTCTCCACATCATCACAAAAAGGCACATTTCACATTGAACGACTGTCTTTGCTACTTTTATCATTAAGGCTGTGAATTTCTACCATGCTTAATGAGTGAAGGGTTGCAGGTATTACTCAGAAGCATCCTTTTAAAATGTGAACTGTTTTATTGGATTAGTACAGTTGGAGAATGAGCAAAAATAAATAAATAAAATCCAGATTCATCTTATTTGACTATTATGTATTTATTTTACCACTTGTGTTAAATATTGACAATGTTCTCAAATATACCCTAAATGGGTCAACTTCCTGTTTGGCTGTGACACATGCACAACTCAGTGTAGTAAAAAAACAGTCACCTTAATATTTATTTCCTCAAAGACTACAGCTATTCTGTTACTTTAATCAATCGTATCTCTCTTTTCAGCAGAGGTAAGTGTTCTTTACCTTATCTTGTCTGTTGCAGGGTAATAAAGGTGGAGTGAGTGCTCGCATGTCAGTATTTGGTCACACCATCTGTTTCCTAAACTGCCACCTGCCGGCCCACATGGAAAACTCAAATCAGCGCATGGAGGACTTTGAGAGCATCCTACAGCAGCAACAGTTTGAGGGCCAAGCTGCCACCGGGGTTCTAGACCATGAGTTAGTTAACAAACACACACACTCACACATGGGTTATGTATCTATATAAACAATAAAAATAAACAAATAGTACTCTGTCAGTATTTTTTAATGTATACATATTTTTTGTTCTGTCATTTTAGATGGGGGTCAGATAGATTATCCTAAAATCACTTTAGAGTCAGGTCTTGAGAATTTAGCAATGCACATCGGATTGGACACTACCCAGTAACCTCAAGCAAAGGCTGGATATCTCTGAAACCAGGTTGCTTTGGAGGATCCTTGTGTACCACAGGAATGTCTTTGTGCAAACTAAGCAGTTACTTAGGGAGACTCTAGTGCGACATATCACTTACATTGTGAGGGATCGTCAGCTTTGACATTCTGGTTATGTGGTGCCTTTCTCTGTGCATGATCCAGCACAGAGGTGCCTGAGTGTTGAGGAACTCAGTGGCAGGTGAATGCCAATATGAAGCTCCACTCATCACCTTGCTATGGCAGATAGTTACATTTGAATTATGAGGATGGATCAGTTTGCCTGAGTGGTTTCCATCCAGGATCCAAACCAGTTCTGCATTGTTGTCGATGTGGTGAACTGCGACACCAGCACATGCTCCCAGACTAGACTTGATTGGATTCAGGAACATTTTTCATGAGGTCCAAGAATTATGGACAAGAAGACTCCATGTCAGCATCTTTGCAAACCTGATCTGTTATTTCAAAGACAATGTTGTACAGCTGTAGTTTCAGCACAAAATAGTCACAATCACTGTTGTCAAAATAGATTTTGTGCTTTGAATTATGATAAAAGTCATGTGAAATGTCCCAGTGTCTTTCAATTGTATTTCACTTTTCACTAGTACATTTTTATATTTGGGCAATTCTGTGGTAACGGAATTACAGCAGCAGCAAAATGGCATCTAACCATGACAGATTAGCTCAGATTGTAATTCCGTTATCTTGGAATTGCCCATTTTCAACATTATGAGGACTTTCATTTGAATAATACAATCTTCAGTATCCCGGTCCCTCCTGTAACCACTACTCCAACCCCAACCTGAGCCTTAAACCTGAAACAGCCCTTTGAACACCTTTTGACAAAGTGAAAACTGACCAAAATGTCTCAGTTTGCCAAAAATGGCACAGATTGAGGGGTATGAAACTAAAATTTGGTTGTCAAAAAGGTGCATGTCTTGATACAGTCCACAGTGCAGTGTGCATTATTATATATTTATTTGTTACAGTGTTGTTTTCTGGTTTGGGGACCTCAATTTCCGTATTGATGACCTGGATGTACAAGTGGTCAAATCAGCCATCGACAGCAACAAGCTTTCTGTGTTGTGGGAACATGATCAGGTAAAACTAAAGTTTGCGTAATATGCAACATTACACATGGGTGATGACAGAAAAAGAAAGGACAAAGTGTATCAATGAAATGGAGTAGCTTCTCTCCCTGTGCACACCTTTTTTTTTTTAAAGCTTTTGATTAAAAAAAAATGCAATAAAATCTGAGCCAGCAGACTTTTAAAAGGACTTTTATTTATTCTTGAAGATAAAATAAAGCGGATAGTGAAATCCTAAGTGGTTTTAATCCTTTAATTTACAGCTGAATGTTTGTATGGTTTTTGAAATTGTAAAGAATTTCTTCTAAAATTATCCACAGAAGGACACAATGTCTCAAATTCACCCTTCTCAAGGACCTTGTTCAAGAACACTTTAATGTTGGTTTATTGATTTATTTTACCCTGTATGCAAAACTATACAGTAGATACCCAATACCACTAGTGGGCAGTATAGAACTATGTACTATTCATTTTCCTAAGGACAGTAAACTAAATGGAGATTTTCAGCTTGTAACAGCTGATTTTTCTCACATCATGGCTACAGCTCAACATGGCTAAAGACAGTGAGACAGTGCTGGAAGGATTTCACGAGGGGCCGCTGAAATTTCCTCCCACCTATAAGTTTGACGTTGGGACGGACACATATGACACAAGGTTGGTGATTCCATGGATGCTGCTGTGAAATGTCAGCCAATGAGCAAATGTTACAGATCCTCTCTGAAAGGTCCATCCTCGCCTGATGACCCACAAAAGTGGCTGCCTTTATTTTCCTTTATGATATTTAAGGTCCTTCTTTCTTTATCTCTCGCTGTCTTGTCTTTCACTTTCACCACGTCAGTGCGAAGAAGCGTAAACCAGCATGGACTGATCGGATCCTGTGGCGACTGAGGGCCACTGCACCTTCGAGTGCCACTGGGAGCGCAGGTAATCGAGGCTCCATTTCAGGATTGACCAGCGGGACCAAGGTGACACAGCACTCCTACCGAAGCCACATGGAATTCACCATCAGTGACCACAAACCAGTCTCCTCCATCTTTACCATGCAGGTGAGTCACCACAGAGCACCACTAGTTTTTTTTTTTTGATTTAAGGGATACTTCAAGAAGTGCGAAATGAGTTCATAGTGTGACGGAAGTTTTGTAGCCTATCACAGCAGTCATTAGATGAGATGCGGTGCACCCTGGACAGGACACCTGTCTGTCACGGGGCTGACACACATAAACAGACAAACTCATTCACATCTACAGTGAATTTAGGGTCACCAGTTCACCAGTTATGTCTTTGGAAGCCAGAGCACCTGGAGGGAAACCATGCAAACACAGAACGAACATGCAAGCTGCTCACAGAAAGGACCAGGTCACAAGCAAACCTGTGTCCTCCTCACTGTGAGGCACAGTGCTAACCATAAGTGATCTAATGGATCATAGATGATTCAGGATCTGTACATACTGCCCTCCACAGTTCTGTACGCAGGTGAACCGAGGATTAATTGCAAAATTTACATAATTGTAACTTTGTGTCATTGTGAATTGTTTTTAAAATGATCATTTCAATGCAGTCACAGTAAAATCACACTGTGAGAAGAGGTTAAATCAGCTACTCATTCACGTTGTTGAGTTGTGAAGGCAGCCTGTTAAAAACAGCCTCATGTTCTACTTAAGTGAGGTTCCTGGGGCTGTGAGGTGCTGCTTTTCCGCATTGATTTCCTCAAAGGCTGCGCTGATGAATCCGCTGTGCATCTTGTTGATGAATAGATCAAAACTCTGATTGAATCCAGTAAGAATCAGTCTGATAAAGGTGTTTTTTGACGAGTCAGTTAAACTTGATTAATTAAAAAATGGCGCACTTTATCTCTCTTCATCTATGATGGAGCGAGTTGCTGATGGGATCAATGCACAGTACAGTTTTTAAAAAATAATTACACAAACACACTGCTTTTCTTTAAATAAGCCACATGTCTCTTTTAGATCATCAACATTGCGCATTTCATAGTGCTAACTCGCGGAGCTGGTAACAGCAATTTAAAAACAGGCAGTACACATGCTTTCACTCCATATATCTGTTCTGCATCTCGCACACGGGCTGATATCAGTGCACCAGTATCCAGTGGTGGGCACAGCTAACCAAAAATTTAGCTTTGATAACCATTAATCAGATGGAAATGTTATCTTTCATGACGATAAACCCATCAACTCCTAAAACATTTATCTTTATTACAGATAACCGATAACTATTGGTATTGATTCGTATGCAGAAACATCAGATTACACTGTCGGCTTCTGATAAACCAGTTTCACTTTAAGCTCTGCAGGGGCTGCTGGGTCAATTCAAGGATCACAAACACAAAGAACACATGAAAAATGAATAAATAAAAAATAAACACTCTCATCATCTTTCAAAAGCAGTAAAACACAGTATTAGAAGTCACAGTTTATCTCGGTAAGTAAGTAAGGTTTATTTACATAGCACCTTTCAAGATAGAAATCACAAAGTGCTTCACATAAGAACAAAGAAAAGCAGCAGAAACATAGAACCATAAAACTAGGTAAAAGCCAATCTATACAAAAGGGTCTTTAGCTTCACTTAAATGTTTCAACAGAGTCCACGGAGCGTAGGTCCAAAGGCAGTGCATTCCACATTTTAGGTGCCACCACCTCGAAAGCACAGTCTCCCCTGGTCTTCAGTCTTGTCCTAGGCACAACCAATAGGCCCAGGTCCGAAGACCTCAGAGACCTGCTTGTCATATATGGATGTAATAGCTCAGTGATATAAGATGGCATTTGACCATGCAGAGCTCTAAAAGTCAGTACTAGAATTTTAAGTTGGAGTCTGAAATGGATGGGGAGCCAGTGCAAGGAGGAGAGGATTGGGGTTATATGTGACCTCTTTGATGACCTCGTCAGCAGCCTTGCAGCCGCATTCTGAACCGTTTGTAAGCGGTCCAAAGAGGACTTGCTAAGGCTAAAAAATAGTGAGTTACAGTAATCCAGACGTGACGACACAAATGCATGAATGATCATCTCCAACTCCGCCCGAGACACAATGCTGCGCAGACGGGCAATAATACGCAAATGGAAAAAACAAGACTGTGCCATGCGGGTAACATACGCGTCAAAATTGAGGGAGTGATCAAACGTAACACCCAAGTTCCTCACTGCTGAACGAACAAAAGGGGCCAGAGAACCAAGATTCCCAACCACAGTGGGAACAAACTCGTCAGGGGCACAAACAAGGACCTCAATTTTTGCTATATTTCAATCAATCAATCAATTTTATTTATATAGCGCCAAATCACAACAAACAGTTGCCCCAAGGCTCTTTGTATTGTAAGGCAAGGCCATACAATAATTACGTAAAAACCCCAACGGTCAAAACGACCCCCTGTGAGGACGCACTTGGCAACAGTGGGAAGGGAAAACTCCCTTTTAACAGGAAGAAACCTCCAGCAGAACCAGGCTCAGGGAGGGGCAGTCTTCTGCTGGGACTGGTTGGGGCTGAGGGAGAGAACCAGGAAAAAGACATGCTGTGGAGGGGAGCAGAGATCAATCACTAATGATTAAATGCAGAGTGGTGCATACAGAGCAAAAAGAGAAAGAAACACTCAGTGCATCATGGGAACCCCCCAGCAGTCTAAGTCTATAGCAGCATAACTAAGGGATGGTTCAGGGTCACCTGATCCAGCCCTAACTATAAGCTTTAGCAAAAAGGAAAGTTTTAAGCCTAATCTTAAAAGTAGAGAGGGTGTCTGTCTCCCTGATCCGAATTGGGAGCTGGTTCCACAGGATAGGAGCCTGAAAGCTGAAGGCTCTGCCTCCCATTCTACTCTTACAAACCCTAGGAACTACAAGTAAGCCTGCAGTCTGAGAGCGAAGCACTCTATTGGGGTGATATGGTACTATGAGGTCCCTAAGATAAGATGGGACCTGATTATTCAAAACCTTATAAGTAAGAAAAAGAATTTTAAATTCTATTCTAGAATTAACAGGAAGCCAATGAAGAGAGGCCAATATGGGTGAGATATGCTCTCTCCTTCTAGTCCCCGCTAGTACTCTAGCTACAGCATTTTGAATTAACTGAAGGCTTTTCAGGGAACTTTTAGGACAACCTGATAATAATGAATTACAATAGTCCAGCCGAGAGGAAATAAATGCATGAATTAGTTTTTCAGCATCACTCTGAGACAAGACCTTTCTAATTTTAGAGATATTGCGTAAATGCAAAAAAGCAGTCCTACATATTTGTTTAATATGCGCATTGAATGACATATCCTGATCAAAAATGACTCCAAGATTTCTCACAGTATTACTAGAGGTCAGGGTAATGCCATCCAGAGTAAGGATCTGGTTAGACACCATGTTTCTAAGATTTGTGGGGCCAAGTACAATAACTTCAGTTTTATCTGAGTTTAAAAGCAGGAAATTAGAGGTCATCCATGTCTTTATGTCTGTAAGACAATCCTGCAGTTTAGCTAATTGGTGTGTGTCCTCTGGCTTCATGGATAGATAAAGCTGGGTATCATCTGCGTAACAATGAAAATTTAAGCAATGCCGTCTAATAATACTGCCTAAGGGAAGCATGTATAAAGTGAATAAAATTGGTCCTAGCACAGAACCTTGTGGAACTCCATAATTAACCTTAGTCTGTGAAGAAGATTCCCCATTTACATGAACAAATTGTAATCTATTAGATAAATATGATTCAAACCACCGCAGCGCAGTGCCTTTAATACCTATGGCATGCTCTAATCTCTGTAATAAAATTTTATGGTCAACAGTATCAAAAGCAGCACTGAGGTCTAACAGAACAAGCACAGAGATGAGTCCACTGTCTGAGGCCATAAGAAGATCATTTGTAACCTTCTCTAATGCTGTTTCTGTACTATGATGAATTCTAAAACCTGACTGAAACTCTTCAAATAGACCATTCCTCTGCAGATGATCAGTTAGCTGTTTTACAACTACCCTTTCAAGAATTTGTGAGAGAAAAGGAAGGTTGGAGATTGGCCTATAATTATCTAAGATAGCTGGGTCAAGTGATGGCTTTTTAAGTAATGGTTTAATTACTGCCACCTTAAAAGCCTGTGGTACATAGCCAACTAATAAAGATAGATTGATCATATTTAAGATCGAAGCATTGAATAATGGTAGGGCTTCCTTGAGCAGCCTGGTAGGAATGGGGTCTAATAGACATGTTGATGGTTTGGATGAAGTAACTAATGAAAATAACTCAGACAGAACAATCTGAGAGAAAGAGTCTAACCAAATACCGGCATCACTGAAAGCAGCCAAAGATAACGATATGTCTTTGGGATGGTTATGAGTAATTTTTTCTCTAATAGTTAAAATTTTATTAGCAAAGAAAGTCATGAAGTCATTACTAGTTAAAGTTAAAGGAATACTCAGCTCAATAGAGCTCTGACTCTTTGTCAGCCTGGCTACAGTGCTGAAAAGAAACCTGGGGTTGTTCTTATTTTCTTCAATTAGTGATGAGTAGAAAGATGTCCTAGCTTTACGGAGGGCTTTTTTATAGAGCAACAGACTCTTTTTCCAGGCTAAGTGAAGATCTTCTAAATTAGTGAGACGCCATTTCCTCTCCAACTTACGGGTTATCTGCTTTAAGCTGCGAGTTTGAGTTATACCACGGAGTCAAGTACTTCTGATTTAAAGCTCTCTTTTTCAGAGGAGCTACAGCATCCAAAGTTGTCTTCAATGAGGATGTAAAACTATTGATGAGATACTCTATCTCACTTACAGAGTTTAGGTAGCTACTCTGCACTGTGTTGGTATATGGCATTAGAGAACATAAAGAAGGAATCATATCCTTAAACCTAGTTACAGCGCTTTCTGAAAGACTTCTAGTGTAATGAAACTTATTCCCCACTGCTGGGTAGTCCATCAGAGTAAATGTAAATGTTATTAAGAAATGATCAGACAGAAGGGAGTTTTCAGGGAATACTGTTAAGTCTTCAATTTCCATACCATAAGTCAGAACAAGATCTAAGATATGATTAAAGTGGTGGGTGGACTCATTTACATTTTGAGCAAAGCCAATTGAGTCTAATAATAGATTAAATGCAGTGTTGAGGCTGTCATTCTCAGCATCTGTGTGGATGTTAAAATCACCCACTATAATTATCTTATCTGAGCTAAGCACTAAGTCAGACAAAAGGTCTGAAAATTCACAGAGAAACTCACAGTAACGACCAGGTGGACGATAGATAATAACAAATAAAACTGGTTTTTGGGACTTCCAATTTGGATGGACAAGACTAAGAGTCAAGCTTTCAAATGAATTAAAGCTCTGTCTGGGTTTTGATTAATTAATAAGCTGGAATGGAAGATTGCTGCTAATCCTCCGCCTCGGCCCGTGCTACGAGCGTTCTGGCAGTTAGTGTGACTCGGGGGTGTTGACTCATTTAAACTAACATATTCATCCTGCTGTAACCAGGTTTCTGTAAGGCAGAATAAATCAATATGTTGATCAATTATTATATCATTTACTAACAGGGACTTAGAAGAGAGAGACCTAATGTTTAATAGACCACATTTAACTGTTTTAGTCTGTGGTGCAGTTGAAGGTGCTATATTATTTTTTCTTTTTGAATTTTTATGCTTAAATAGATTTTTGCTGGTTATTGGTGGTCTGGGAGCAGGCACCGTCTCTACAGGGATGGGGTAATGAGGGGATGGCAGGGGGAGAGAAGTTGCAGAGAGGTGTGTAAGACTACAACGCTGCTTCCTGGTCCCAACCCTGGATAGTCATGGTTTGGAGTATTTAAGAAAATTGGCCAGATTTCTAGAAATGAGAGCTGCTCCATCCAAAGTGGGATGGATGCCGTCTCTCCTAACAAGACCAGGTTTTGCCCAGAAGCTTTGCCAATTATCTATGAAGCCCACCTCATTTTTTGGACACCACTCAGACAGCCAGCAATTCAAGGATAACATGCGGCTAAACATGTCACTCCCGGTCCGATTGGGGAGGGGCCCAGAGAAAACTATAGAGTCCGACATTGTTTTTGCAAAGTTACACACCGATTCAATGTTAATTTTAGTGACCTCCGATTGGCGTAACCGGGTGTCATTACTGCCGACGTGAATTACAATCTAACCAAATTTACGCTTAGCCTTAGCCAGCAGTTTCAAATTTCCTTCGATGTCGCCTGCTCTGGCCCCCGGAAGACAATTAACTATGGTTGCTGGTGTCGCTAACTTCACATTTCTCAAAACAGAGTCGCCAATAACCAGAGTTTGATCCTCGGCGGGTGTGTCGCCGAGTGGGGAAAAACGGTTAGAAATGTGAACGGGTTGGCGGTGTACACGGGGCTTCTGTTTAGGGCTACGCTTCCTCCTCATAGTCACCCAGTTGGCCTGCTTTCCCGGCTGCTCGGGATCTGCCAGAGGGAAACTAACGGCGGCTAAGCTACCTTGGTCCGCACCGACTACAGGGGCCTGGCTAGCTGTAGAATTTTCCACGGTGCGGAGCCGAGTCTCCAATTCGCCCAGCCTGGCCTCCAAAGCTACGAATAAGCTACACTTATTACAAGTACCATTACTGCTAAAGGAGGCCAAGGAATAACTAAACATTTCACACCCAGAGCAGAAAAGTGTAGGAGAGACAGGAGAAGCCGCCATGCTAAACCGGCTAAGAGCTAGTAGCTGTGCTAAGCTAGCGGATTCCTAAAAACACACAAAGTGAATAATGTGTAAATAATTTAGAGGTGATTCAGCAGAGGGAGTGCTTTAGTTAAGGCACGTGAAGATTACACTGTGAAACAAATCGTTATCTAGGTAACGATCAGTCTAACTGCGCAGATTAAACAGCTAACAGATACAGCAAAACACCGCTGTGCTCCGGAACAGGAAGTGATACAATACCGCAGTGAGAGCCAACCACCAGTAGAGGCAAGCAGTCGTATTTGTATTTGTATTTAAAGACAAATAGTTGGCCGCCATCCAGCCACCAATAACCTCAACACAGCTCTGAAGAGCAAATACCCTAGAGACCGTTTGAGGAGTGAATAAAATATACAGCTGGATATCATCCACATAACAGTGGTAGGAGACATCTTTAAAACTGCTCAAGACATGACCAAGTGGGAGCAAATATAAAGCAAACAATATAGGTCCCAGAACAGAACCTTGATGCACACCACAGGATAGCATGGCAGAGGAGGACATAAATTTACCAGTAGCAACAGCGAAAGTCCTGTGTGAAAGATAAGATAAAAACCAGTCCAGAGCAGACCCAGAAATTCCCACCCAAGTCCTTAGTCTCTCAACTAAAACGCCATGATCTACCTTGTCAAAAGCTGCAGAGAGATCTGTATTCCATAAAACAAAGGAATTAATTATGGATGTAGGAATATCAGACCTAAAGTTCTGATCCAATTACAAAACTGCATTACATCAAATTTTATACCTAATTTGTTTTTATCGTTTCATTTTTGTACAGTAAACAACATGGCATTCTGTGGAGATAGTTTTATCACAAAATCATGTACAGGTCAATGTTATTGCGAATGTTTGTTGAAAGCAGTAGTTCAGTAGTAGGAGAAGACTGACAGGCTGTATTTTAAGGTACAGTATTTTTTGGGGAGGGGTGGGAGTCATCTTTTCACTTTAAGGCAAATATTAATTTAACCGGCTAATTAATGTTCTTGGACTGCACAGTGTCAGCTCTGAGTAAACTGCTTCTTGCCTCCACTGAACAGAAGAAAACATCATTTGAAGTGTCCAGTGTCTCTTTAGTGTGATAATTGTTCTCTATAGTTCCCATACAAAACAGATGTTCCTCTGGTCACACTCATGGTGGAGGATGAGTGGAACAGTGTTACTGATGCCATGACCAAATTCAAGCTGGCACCAAACTATTCACGCAGTGCCTGGGACTGGATTGGGCTCTACAAGGTAACCAAGCAACTTCCCCCTACTTACTCAAATAATGTATACTCCACCTGGAATAGTTTGGTATATTTTTGTTTCCATTCTCACTTTTATTTACATGGTTAATGGCGGTTTTCTTGTTTTTGCCCCAGGTGGGTTTCAAACATCACAAAGACTATGTGGGATATGTATGGGCAAAGCAAGAGGAAGCTGATTTTCATCGACAGGAGCAGGAGGTAATCTTGATGCAAGCTGAAACATCTTGAGGTTTTTTTTTTTTTTTTTGGTCACATTTAATCAGTCGTTTATTTTGTTTTCCAGGTAACCTTTACTGAAGAGGAATTACCCAAAGGTTCAGGGGACTTTATCTTGGGTTACTATAGCAACAACATGAGCACCATTGTGGGTGTAACAGAGCCATTTCAGGTAATCAGATCTCAGGAATGTTGTTGTGTTTCCCTATGTCTTCCTTTTTAAGTATTTCTCTCACCACTTTACTGCTGTTATTTTCCCTCTTAATTATACTTCTTACATCATCTCCCTCATCCTACATTCAGATCCAGCTTCCCTCGTCAGAACTTGACACCAGTTCTTCAGACAGTTCTGACTTTAGCTCTGAAGATGACAGCACAGTTGTCCTCATGAAAACAAGGTCCCGCAGTCCCAGTCCACAGAAACGCACACACTCTGCACATAGAAGCCATTCTGGCAGCCCCACACAGACGAAACTGAAAGAGCCGAACCTCAGCGAAGGTCCCTCGACTGCTGACAGTGAGTCCGCAGAACAGCCAACAGACGGCAGCATCAGCGAGGCAGCTGCTCCTGAGGAGAAGGACTAAGAGGCCGGGGAATCGGTGGTGTGATACACAACTGAGTGACAGATTATACTGTTGTCTTTTTAATTTGTTCCATCAACATTACTGTATCTTTTCTGCAAGGAAAATATACAGCTTCTGAAGCCATCCATTCAGGAATAATCTGATGGCTTACGGTGCATCTGGAAAGTATTCACAGTGCTAAACATTTTCCACATATTTTTTGTTACAGCGTTATTCCAAAATGGATGAAATACATTTTTCCTCTCAAACCTCTACTCACATCACCCCATAATCGCCATGTGAAAAGAAAGGTGTTTTTTTCTTTTTTTTCTTTTATATTTTTGCAAATTTATAAAAAACAAAAACAAAAAAAAAAAAACTAAGAAATTACATGTAAATAAGTATTCACAGCCTTTGCCATGAAGCTCAAAATTGAGCTCAGGTACATCCTGTTCCCACTGATCATCCTTGAGATGTTTCTAGAGCTTAATTGGAGCCCACCTGGGGTAAATTCAGTTGATTGGACATGATTTGGAAAGGCACACACCTGTCTAGGTCCCACAGTTGACAGTGCATGTCAGAGCACAAACCAAGCATGAGGTCAAAGAAAGAAGAGAGGGTACAAAAAATTCTGCTGGTTTGAAGGTCCCAATGACCACAGTGGACTCCATCATTTGTAAATGGAAGAAGTTTGCATCCACCAGGACTCTTCCTAGAGCTGGCCGCCCCTCTAAACTGAGCGATCAGGCGAGGGCCTTAGTCAGGGAGGTGACTAAGAACCTGATGGTCACTCTGTCAGAGCTCCAGCATTCCTTTGTGGAGAGAGGAGAACCTTCCAGAAGGACAACCATCAGGCAGGAATTCACCAATCAGGCCTGTATAGTAAACAGAAGCCACTCCTTAGTAAAAGGCACATGGCAGCCTCCCTGGAGTTTTCCAAAAGGCACCTGAAGGACTCTCAGACCATGAGAAACAAAATTTTCTGGTTGGATGAGACAAAGATTGAACTCTATGGTGTGAATCTCAGGTATCATGTTTGGAGGAAACCAGGCACCATCCCTACACTGAAGCATGGTGGTGACAGCATCATACTGTGGAGATGTTTTTCAGCGGCAGGAACTGGGAGACTAGTCAGGATGGCGGAAAAGATGGATGCAGCAGTGTACAGAGACATCCTGGATGAAAACCTGCTCCAGAGCGCTCTTGACCTCAGACTGGGCCGACGGTTCATCTTTCAGCGGGACAATGACCCTAAGCATACAACCAAGATATCAAAAGAGTGGCTTCAGGGCAACTCTGTGAATGTCCTTGAGTGGTTCAGCCAGAGCCCAGACCTGAATCTGATTGAACATCTCGCTCCCCATCCAACCTGATGGAGCTTGAGAGGTGCTGCAAAGAGGACTGCACAAAACTGCCCAAAGATAGGTGCGTCAAACTTATGGCATCATATTCAAGATGACTTGAGGCTGTAATTGCTGTCAAAGGTGCATCAAGAAAGTATTGAGCAAAGGGTGTGAATACTTATGTACACGTGAGTTCTTAGTTTTTATTTTTATTAAATTTGAAAAAAATTCAAAAAACTTTTTCATGATAAAAACATTCTTCATTATGGGGTGTTGTGAGTAGAATTTTGAGGGATAAAATGAATTTACTCCATCTTGGAAAAGGCTATAACATAAAATGTGGAAAAATTGAAGCATTGTGAATACTTTCCAGATGCACTGTACTTTGCCTTGAGTTGTTTTAACCTCTGCACATTTTTCCTTCTGTAAATATTATACTCTGTCCTGTGTTCCTTCTATCTTTGTTCTCAGGTGTGGACACTACAGGGACCTGACATTTTCCATTACAAATTTATGGTCAGATAGTAATAACACATGAAATAGTATTTCATAAAGGCCAGTGTCCACATAAGATGCACACTTTGCTTTAGTTGTAAGTCATGTAAGGAACATACTCTTCACATCTACTGTCCGAAAATATGTTTTATACTGACGTCGGATTCACGTAATGAGTTTACAAATGGAGATAGCCATGCAGTTTAACTTTGTGGTATGACTCCAGTCCTGCAAATGTTCCTGATTATACAAGAACAATGTGTAACATGCACAAAGTAAATAACAAAAAGCAAAGATCCTCCAGTATGAGTAAAAAATATAGCAAAACCAAAGTAGGTGGAGCCTAATGTGTAGATGCTCAGGCAGTATCCATGTCATCAGCGCATAGTGTTTGAGCATAACAGCCTTTAAATAACTGGGTCAGTTACAGCAGTGAGATGCAATGGGTGTGGCAGACCAGCTGTCAGCTGACATAGCACTGCTGCCTTTAAAATGTTTGCCCATTAACTGCACTGATCAGCCTACAGTAATTTAAAATCTATAGCAGTGTCACCCAGAGCAAACATAAGAGTCTACATAATTTGAATGAATTTGCCTGTTCAGATTACATTTATCCAATTATTTATTTGGAAAACAAAAACATGTTTTTGGGTAAAAGTGCTTAGTCACGTTAGTCTTGTTGGCTTATTACTGTGACCTTTGATATGCCACTTTGTAACTTTGAGCTGTAACAATAGGATGGTGTGCACCATTGTAGCTCTGACCTCATAGTGTGTGTACATGTGTGTGTTACCTGTGTTTTGTGCATTTTTATGTCTGTGTGCTTGTGTGGCTAGCTGCAGCTGTGCTGAGCATAATGTACATTGTGGTACTGTGATTTTTGTGCCGTAAAGTGCTGTTTTTGACTTCTTTGTATTCTTTCTGGCTGTTCAAAAAAATAAATCAATTAATTAATTAATAATAATAATTACGGAAAAAATTGTAGTAAAGATGAAAAACAAATTTAAGGTAAATGTTAGGTAAACAAATTGCAGGATAGCTTTCCTTATATTTCTGAATTTATTTGAACAATTTCATAGTACATCTGTTTATTTTGAAATAAAAAATTGATCTTATTGTCTAGAAGAACGTTTAAAATTAAGATTATATGAACTGTTGTTTTAGGTGATTTTGAGTAGACTGCTGTGAACAGTGCTGTAGTCATAAGTCGTGACTAATCTTGTGAAATGCTGAACAAAATTTGTCTCAAGAATCGTATTGTTTTGTAATTACAGTATGTGGCTAAAGTAGATGATTGTGTATTTATGTAAAGGGACAATGTGAAATACAGTATATATGTATATATATATATATAATATGTGTGTGTGTGTATATATATGTGTGTGTATGTGTTCCGACAGTCTATGCCACAAAGATTAGATTATGTATTTATTTTCTTATTTAACTCTGTAAAATCAGCTTGAATTCTGCTGGCCAGTGAGAGGAAAATAATTTGGAAGTTAAAATTGTATGACAGAACTTTATTTCATTACTGAAAACCTAGAAGAAAGTCTGATTTCTTCACTTTTCATTTTAGTAATTTAGTTTTTTGTTTTTTGTTTAAAAATGTACATTCATTCTAAAGCTGTATGTCTGTAAATTACAGTAGATTGCCATGGTGAAGAAAAAAGTCATAACTGTAAGAAATCTACCTTGAATATTTGGCATCTGATTGTGGTTTATCCCTGTGAAAACAACTGATCAGTGAGAATTGAAAGTTTTGGGGGTTTCTTGCTCTGTTCACTAACCCAGATCTACTGCTATACAGTCCAGAGGCATAATATACACTTACATATTGTGCTATGTCACTTTTCTGAGTTTGTGGATTTACTGAGATCACTTTTTTCTAATATTGTTGGTACAAACTATTTTTTGTGCTTGTTTGTAACAGTTTACACCACTCTCTGAATTGACCTGATTGTTTGTTTGCTTGTTTTTTAATCTGAACAGTTCACATTCACATTTTGTAAGTCCTGCACATCTCATCTGAGTGGTCTTTTAGAAATTACATTGGTTCAGATCAAATATAATTCAGACCACATCTACTTAAACTAAATTTGGTTAAAAAAATAAATCATTTAAATCTCTGTCTGCACTTCTTATAAAATAAAACAAATAAAAAAACAAATACATTCAGAACACTTCAGTCAGTTTGATATATGTACCCTATACATCATTAATGAACAACATACCTCAGAAAAATGAGATTTGTTTTGAGAGACGTACTCTGAATCCTTTGTTCCTCAAAAAGTCACTGAACCAGTTAGATCTAGATATACAAAATGAATAAAAAGCAGTTGCTTTCAAAACAGTAAAACATAATTGTCAGAATTTCAATACAACAAATGAGTACAGTGTTTCCATAATGATCTGTTTAAGAGTTCTTTGTCAAATGTGGATGACAAATAACGAACCACACTCCGGCAGAAAGCAACAGCAGGTGCATCTTGCATCATGCTTTAGCCCTCTGATAAAGAAATGTCCATCCTGCAAATTCACGGTTAACAAATGACTGCCCTCTGATGCAACACTGCCCAGTGATAGAGTGATCTGCCCCAGGAAGCTATTCAACCTGAGTAATACTAGTTAAATGGAACTGGCTTAAATGATACAGCAACAGAAACACTGTGATAGTAAAGATTTGTTTGTAAGTTGTATTTTGATTTAATGAAATTTGCAAAATAAATTATCATATTGACTTCTCATTAAATGCATGGGTTATGCTGTTATGGTACAATACAAAAACTTTGTTACCAATGTGGAAATTTGCATTTGGTTTCACCATAAAACATGTTATAAAAATGCCTCACGTCATCACTACAAACATCCATGAAAATATATCTAAATAAAAACTCATCCTATCCACATACCTATAAAAACAAAACGCACAGTGGACAAACCTACACTAAACCCCTGTCGTAAATCACACCGACCCACTGCATGGATCCTGAAAGTACAGGATCCTCACTTCATTTAGAGTAAAACGCTTAACAGCACTTGGTACAAAGCCTTACAGTTGTCCTCAAAAGTTTGCATGCTCTGGCAGAATTTTTTTATTTTTTGGCCATTTTTCAGAGAATATGAATAACACAAAAAAACAAAAATTCTGGCAGGGTATGTAAACTTTAGAGCACAATTGTACTTGTAGATATTTCTGTTTGCCTTTGGTAACATCTCCCTGAAGGAAACGTTTGAATTCTCTGAATAATGAATGCGAAGGATCATTCATATTTCTGTCAGCTTTACCTCTTAAGAGCAGTGTTGCCAAAGTAACTTTGAAAAGTTACTTTATTTTCATTAGCAGCTGCGGACAACTTGCCGGCAGCTGCTGAATGCAATTAATAAAGTAAATCATAATCTAACTTGGTTATTTTTAAGATTTAGTACTCAGAAAAGTAACTATTAGTTACTTTGCTGTTTGCTCAATCTTAAGAGGAAGCAAGTTAGATGACTAGTTACCTTATTAGATTACTTATTAGTTGCAAGTTTTCAGCAGCTTCTAATAAAGAAATTGCATAAAGCTGTTAATGAAGTAACTGTATAAAGCAACTAAAAAAGTCAAAAAGTAACTTCAAAGATACTTTGATACCACTGCTTAGGAGTTCATCATACATTTAACTGAGCTGCTTTTGTGGCTTACCAAAGATTCTTCTGCAGCTTGTTCCTCCTTTCTGTGTGTAAATTACCATACCACATGGTCATGTGAAAAGATAAAATGCTTAAAATGATAAAAGCACTTCTTGAGTATGTAGTCAGTATTTACTTTGAAGATCAAACAACCATCGCTGACAACAGGTTCATCAGCTTTCTACTATCCTAACAGCTGCTCCTTCAAAGTCCGGCTCAGGTACATCAAGGAGTATAACAGCTATCTGACCACATTCTCTAGGCAATAGAAAGATTGAAACAAGACCAGTATGATCTCATATTAATGAGTGCAGATTTCTCCTGGATGTTGTACTGTGTAGCCCATGAGTAGTCAGGAAAGATATACAGGCCACTGCTGACAGATTTCCTGGATTTGGAAACATCCCTGCTCATCTTTTTCATGTAAAACCAGGCAGAATTGGGTCTAACATTCCCTCTTTTAACAAGTTCTCTGTTAGAGAAGAGGTTACTTTGTCTAATGTCACTGTCATACTTGTCTTTGGACACCAATTTATTCATTTTATTGCTTAAAGGGTGGACATTCGAGGGTGTTATTACCAGAATGGGGTGTTTGCAGCCACCTTTCACTCCTCTTGATGCTTTTTTCTTTGCCTTCATCCGTCCCCGCATCTCAGCATGTTTTAATAATGGACAGTTGTCAAAAATGCCCTATTAAAATCTGGCTTTGCTGAAGGTCTGAGGGACAGCAGGTGGTGTGGAAGTGAGGACACTGACTTTTTCCACAAAAGGCTTGTCCTTCATTCTTCTTGCAACTTAAAAGGCACACAACCAGCTACAGTGTCATCCCAAAATTAAGCCTAATTTTACCTAAATAAAGATCCACTCACTTAGAACTGTACAAAAACGCAAACAAAAGCAAACAAGTCCACAGGTGAAACAGTGTCAGCAGCGTTGTTGTGACTTAAAACTCTGAGACAAATTACTGACATTAGATCATTTATTAACTTTAGTGTATTTTATTACTCATGTAGGTGCATCATGTTTAAAAATTACATTTTTTTTTTATTGAAAAAACATTACAGAAATGACTCATCTACAGTAGTGTTCAGAATAATAGTGCTATGTGACTAAAAAGATTAATCCAGGTTTTGAGTATATTTCTTATTGTTACATGGGAAACAAGGTACCAGTAGATTCTCACAAATCCAACAAGACCAAGCATTCATGATATGCACACTCTTAAGGCTATGAAATTGGGGTATTGGTAAAAAAGTAGAAAAGGGGGTGTTCACAATAATAGTAGCATCTGCTGTTGACACTACAAACTCAAAACTATTATGTTCAAACTGCTTTTTTAGCAATCCTGTGAATCATTAAACTAGTATTTAGTTGTATAACCACAGTTTTTCATGATTTCTTCACATCTGCGAGGCATTAATTTTGTTGGTTTGGAACCAAGATTTTGCTTGTTTACTAGTGTGCTTGTGGTCATTGTTTTGTTGAAACACCCATTTCAAGGGCATGTCCTCTTCAGCATAAGGCAACATGACCTCTTCAAGTATTTTGACATATCCAAACTGATCCATGATACCTGGTATGCGATATGTAGGCCCAACACCATAGTAGGAGAAACATGCCCATATCATGATGCTTGCACCACCATGCTTCACTGTCTTCACTGTGAACTGTGGCTTGAATTCAGAGTTTGGGGGTCGTCTCACAAACTGTCTGCAGCCCCTGGACCCAAAAAGAACAATTTTACTCTCATCAGTCCACAAAATATTCCTCCATTTCTCTTTAGGCCAGTTGATGTGTTCTTTGGCAAATTGTAACCTCTTCTGCACGTCTTTTTTGTTTAACAGAGGGACTTTGCAGGGGATTCTTTCAAATAAATGAGCTTCACACAGGCGTCTTCTTACTGTCACAGCACTTACAGGTAACTCCAGACTGTCTTTGATGTTCCTGGAGCTGATCAATGGGTCAGCCTTTGCCATTCTGGTTATTCTTCTATCCATTTTGATGGTTGTTTTCCGTTTTCTTCCATGCGTCTTTTTTTTTTTTTTTTGTCCATTTTAAAGCTTTGGAGATCATTGTAGATGAACAGCCTATAATTTTTGCACCTGCGTATAAGTTTTCCCCTCTCCAATCAACTTTTTAATCAAACTACGCTGTTCTTCTGAACAATGTCTTGAACGTCCCATTTTCCTCAGGCTTTCAAAGAGAAAAGCATGTTCAACAGGTGCTGGCTTCATCCTTACATAGGGGACACCTGATTCACACCTGTTTGTTCCACAAAATTGACGAACTCACTGACTGAATGCCACATTACTATTATTGTGAACACTCCTTTTCTACTTTTTTTTACTAATAGCCCAATTTCATAGCCTTAAGAGTGTGCATATCATGAATGCTTGGTCTTGTTGGATTTGTGAGAATCTACTGGTACCTTGTTTCTCATGTAACAATAAGAAATATACTCAGATCCTGGGTTAATCTCTTTAGTCACATAGCACTACTATTATTCTGAACACTACTGTATTTCAGCCCAGTCTCACGTTTTATTTTGTGTTTGGGTTTTTTTTTGTGCTCCCATGACGAAATGAGTCAAGTTTTTGTAACTTTTTTTTTTTAACTCACTATTCCTAACCCTACTCCTACCCCCGACCCTAACCTTAACCATAACCTAATCTTACTCTTAACCCTCACCCTAACCATAACCCCCCCCCCCGCTTCACTTTTAAATTCATGCAGCCATCACGGAATGAATTAGAATTAATTTGTGCTGCCGTGACGAAAATGAGGCGCTTTTCATCACAATATCACGAACCAATAGATTAATGTATATTTCATGCTCCTGAATCACGACTTACTGTGAGACTGGGTTGTTTATTATCCACCTTCACCTTATTAGTAATTACCTCTGCCAACAAAGTTGGAGGAGGTTATGTTTTCTCCCGTTTGTTTGATTGTGAACGGCTTGGATCCCACAATTTTTCATATATCATTAGAGAATCTTTACAGAAGATTCATATCCTGATAGGCAATAACTGATTCAATTTTCAAGGTCAGAGGTCAAAGTCAGGAAAAATCTTGGAAAATCCCTATACTTTAACGTTGAACAAATTTACAATAATTCTAAACTCTGTCAAAAAAGACTGAATTTCTTTCATATTTGAGAGTGTTATGTAGGATGTATCCTTTATCAACTGACAAAGTTTGATTCGAATATGATCCAGATTACAGATTTTGTGTTGTGTGGGCCGCCCGAAGAGGAGGTACTGCTGGCTCACCAACAGAGGGCGCCCTGCCTGTTGTCGGGTTTCAGGCACCAGAGGGCGCAGCCGCCTCTCAGGAGCTCCAGGAGCGCCGGTACTGACAGCTGTCAGTCATCAGCCATCATCACCACCACCCATAAAAGCCTGGGAGAATCATCAGAACTCTGCCGAGTTATCAGCTTACCCGTCAGGTAAACACTCAGCCATTCTGTGCCGTATGCACACGTTTTTGCATCTGAGCTTTTTGCAGTCGTTAACCTTTTTGTACACTTGCAGCTTAAGCCAAGTTTGTGGAAGTTGGAGGAGTTGGTGTCTCCACTCCTCACTTCAGACTTGATTAAGTGATACATAAGGCACTACACGTACTCTGTTCCTGTGTTTGGAGGTGGAGGTTTTTTCCTCAGGAAGGAACTGTATTTTTGCTGACTGTTTGCTGGGTGTACACACACCCACCTTTAACCTGTGTCTGTTCCTGCCAGCAGTACCGGATCTGACAGCTGGAAGCAGTGGCCACCTGGGGACTCAGGACTTGGTGGCTCTGGTGTGTTGCAGGTCTCCGTTGGCGGTGGAACCTCGTGGGTCCCGGCTCTTCTCTGGATAGGCGTCTCCTACCCTCGGGCCTGCCCACGCGTCATCTTTTGTGTAGATTGATTGACAGACTAAAAGCATATTTGGTTGTTGTGCACATTTGCAGAATAAATTATTTATTCGGACTTCCTATTGGCCGTTCATTTACGCCCCCTGTCGTGGGTCCGTGTACTTCACTTTCCCAACATTTTGTGGCCATTAAAATTTAACATTGAAAACCCTACATTATGCATTTTTACATTATATCTTAATCAAATGTGTCCCAATCACCCTCATATTAGAAAGTGAAATGCAGACTGGTACTATCACCTGACAAAACTTGATCCAAACAGATCTGATCTGGATTGTGGATTTTGTGGACATTTGAATTTAATATTGAAAAGCCCATAAGCACCTTGATCACTCTAATTTGTGATAGTGAGCTGCAAACTGTCACTCTCAATGAATAGACTTAAGTTTGATCCGCATCTGACCCGTGTTGCAGATTTAGCTGATATTTGATTGTAACATTGAAAAGCCCTTTTGATCTTTATTTGGTATTATATTTTAGCTTATGAAAAGCCACTTCTAACAGGAGCTTGACTTTGAAAATTTTTTCCAAAGTAAAAATTTGGAATTGGAAACGAGTGTTGGTGGAGGTTTGTGCTCTATGAGCTTGGTGCTCTAGTTCTTTATGGAATTCCAGTAAACTGTGGCAATGGGTGAGTGTGTCATTACATCTGTATCATGCGCAAGTGTGTGTGCGCACACTTTTCTCTACAATTGATCCATAATATGGACTTGTATCATAGCTATGTAGAGCAAGTCTGACTTGAACCTACTGCCGCTGCATTTTTTTAAGATTTAAGTCATAAAAAAATTCTGTGGTAGCATTATAATTTTATTACTTAGCATTTATTTCAGGGATTCATAATATTGTATTGCCAATGTGATCAAAATTCTCTCTGTCTGACAACAATTTAGAATTTCGACCCCTGATGGGTAGATATTCAAGGGATCAGACACCATGACCTACATTTAGTAGTGATATCATAAATCATGTGGCAGCTTCCTGTGATCTGCAGGAGGGATGCTGGGAAGGACGTGGACACTGCCAATTGGAGTAAAGAAAGGCAGGATGACATCAGTTGGCTGCTCACTCAAACAAAATAAACCAAGATGTCAGAAAATGCTCCAAAACAGCTTATTTTTGGAAAACTTTGTACTAGTACATATTATGCATGTATAAGGACACTAATGTTTTTCTAAAATTTCATTACATTACCCTAAAAACCATCAAAAAAAAGTCATATAACAACAAATTATTTCCTTGTTTAATACACACTATTTTTTTTTAATTAATCACAAAGTTTTTTTTATCACTTGAATATTGTGAATTAAATGACAGTGAAAATCCACTGCTTCATTATACCCAAATAATTAACCAAAACAAATGTTTATTGAATATCCAACATAAGTGAATAATTGTATTAGTGTATCGCCTTATACCAGTCTGAAAAACTCGTGTACATTTCTCACAAGTATCCCCAACCCAAAATGCGATTAAAATACACTGTGCTCTCTCTGTTTAAGGTGTAGCTCCATCCAGAGATGGGTGTGGTATTTGTGCTGGAGACCCTCCTGTCCTATGCACCAACAGCATTTCCTGTATATTTGTTTTGTGAATTGTTCTGTAATTTATGTCTGTAGCATGGCCCAAGTAGAGGGTCACCCCTTTGAGTCTGGTCTGCTTGAGGTTTCTTTCTCAGAGGGAGTTTTTCCTTACCACTGCTGCTCTGGGGGTTAGTCAGGTTAGACCTTACTTGTGTGAAGCACCTTGAGGCAACTCTGTTGTGATTTGGCACTATATAAATGAAAAGAAATTGAAATTGAAAAAATTATCCATGGATTGACCGTTACCCAGCTAGCTGGGCGTTCTTTCCACAGTGCCTGGGGTGCAGGAATTATCGCAGGAGAATCTCACCGATCATCGCGTTATCTAGCATGCTCATATCGAATGGTGTTAATGTCGATTACCCATGAATTTGGCATGCTGAGAGTTCTCTCTAAAGTGCCTGTGGTATTTTTTTAGGTAACCTTTCCTCACCATTTCAGAGTGCAGCGCGTCAATGGAAATCAAGTTTGTTCATTTTCCTTGCATTGGTACAGTATATATGTATCATGCCTTAAGATTTTCACAACAAGGGACTGCATATACGAGGTCTATTAGAAAAGAAACTGACCTTTTTATTTTTTTCAAAAACTATATGGATTTGAATCACGTGCGATTACATCAGACAAGCTTGAACCCTCGTGCGCATGCATGAGTTTTTTCACGCCTGTCGGTTGCGTCATTCGCCTGTGGGCAGGCTTTGAGTGAGCACTGGTCCACCCCTCCCATCGGAATTCCTTTGTCTGAGAACTTCCTGAGAGATTGGCGTTTTGCTTGATCAAAATTTTTTCAGAAACCGTAAGGCACATCCAAGTGGACACCATTCGACGGTTTTCTGTGAAAATTTTAACGGCTGATGAGAGATTAAGGAGTGTTACTATTGCTTTAAGGACAGCCCATGGCGCCAGACGGCGCTCCGCGCCCCGAGCCACCGTCGTCAGCCTGTTTCGAGCTGAAAACTTCCAAATTTAAGCCTCTGCTGACCCAGGACGTCGTGAGAGAGCAGAGAAGTTTCAGAAGAGGTCGGGATCAGCAGTTTATCCGGACATTCCACTGTTAAAGGAGATTTTGTAATGAAAGACGTGCGGACGGATTCGCGCGTCGGCACACAGCCGCTCATCACACGGCGCCACAGATAAACACCTCCGTGTTGATAACCATTCGTAAGATTCAGGCGGTTTTCGATGGCTTTCAGCGAGTGAGTATCCGAGAAATTGTTTAACAGCTGGGCATGTTCAAACTTGTCCTGTGAGAATTCCAACGGAGGTGTTTTGCTGTGGCGCCGCGCCATGAGCAGCTGGGTGCTGACGCGCGAATCCGTCCGCACGTCTTTCATTACAAAATCTCCTTTAACCCCTTAACGCCCGAATTTATATAGCTGTATATAAAAAAATGTTTTGTGTGTCTTTTTGCCTTTAAGTAGATGGTAAATAATGTTGAGATTATTAATTTCACTTTTGCACAAAAACTAGATAGTAATATTGGGTATTCTGGTAATCACTTTATGTTATAATGTTCTAATAATAATGATGGTATGTTGCAAATTTGCGACAACGGGCATACAGGTCAATTTGGTAAGTTGCATATTTGAGTCAGAGATTGTAGCATATATGCGACGATGGGTGTTAAGGGGTTAACAGTGTAATGTCCAGATAAACTGCTGTTCCCGACCTCTTCTGAAACTTCTCTGCTCTCTCATGACGTCCTGGGTCAACAGAGGCTTAAATTTGGAAGCTTTCAGCTCGAAACAGGCTGACGACGACGGCTCGGGGCGCGGCGCGCCGTCCGGCACCGTGGGCTGTCCTTAAAGCGATAGTAACACTCCTTAATCTCTCATCAGCCGTTAAAATTTTCACCGAAAACCGTCTGAATTTCTCGAATGGTGTCCACTTGGATGTACCTTACAGTTTCTCAAAAAATTTTGATCAAGCAAAGCACCAGTCTCTCAGGAAGTTCTCAGACAAAGGAATTCCGACGGGAGGGGTGGACCAGTGTTCACTCAAAGCCTGCCCACAGGCGAATGACGCAACCGACAGGCGTGAAAAAACTCACGCATGCGCACGAGGGTTCAAGCTTGTCTGATTGAGTTTGATTGTGTCTATTGTGTTTTAGTACACAATACTTGTATTTTTCACTAATAATACCATTGAATGAACACTTCTAAATGGCATCAGTCAGAATTGGCTTCTATGTGTGAAACTCGGCTCAAACTGAAAGACATAAAATGTAATTTGCACTTTGACGCCAGGAAAACTAACTGCTATCTTGTTAACAGCGAACAGGGCTGCGAATAATGTCTAACGAACATTGGCCTCACCAGAGAAATAATGCAGTCCTGTTTTGAAGCTAAAACAATAATCCTGAGATTTGGAGATATTAAAGTACCTGAGAGCTTACAGAAGCACAACATGTCCATGATTAGAGCTCTTAATTGCATTAGACAACAGAGCCTAAAGGGTAAGTTCAAGATGAAAGCTTTTTCAGTGAAGTACAATCAGTTTATGAGAGACCTAACCTTGCCTCTTAACATTTTGCACTTTCAGGTTTATTTATTTGTTTTACTGTAGAAGTGAATGTTCTGATGAGTGCAGTTTATCAGATACATGACACCAGTGCTGGTTTAGTTAAATTTTTATCAACAGAAACATCTATTTGCTGGTACAATATGACTATGATTAGATGTGCACAAACACAGTATAGGATGAATGTATGTGCCTCCATCCAAAACACAAACAAACAAAATTATTTTGATTTATCAAAACTCTACAGTAGACTTGTGAACATGTGAATGGCCGTCTTTGCAAAAAAGACAGCGTGAATGATGGGAATGATGGTGATGGGATCCGATTCTTTTTCAATTCCTGATATTTTTTGTGTGTGTGTGGAAAAATGAAGGCCTGTAGAAGTTTTCACCATCAGTGACGCCATTTTCCTGGTTGCTAGATGCAGTGTTTGATCATGATGTTACATCTAAGGTTAAGACATGAACTCAGAACCCTCAGAAAAACATGCCAATATTCTTAAGAGGAATTGATCATGTCTGAATCATACCAATTGTGATGGACTGAAAATTGTGGAACTGGTTCTTGTTTCCCATTTGTATTCATGTGATACAAAGAATAAATATACCTATAGTAAATCGATTTCTGATAATAAACAGGACTGTCAATAGATTAACAACATTATTCTTAACAAAATATGTTTTTCTTTGTTGTCCTGGCCATGCAGCTGTCTGCTCTGTGTCAGCCTGATCCCATCAGATCTCAGAACCTAAGAAGTGCGGGGCCTGTGTTAGTACTTGGATGGGAGACCTTTTTGGAACACCAGCGGCTGTGTGTGCTTCTCCAGGTAAAACTGGAGTTGCGTCGGGAAGGGCATCCGGCGTAAAACTTGTGCCAAATACCAATGCGGATCTGGCTGTATCCGCTGTGGCGACCCCGAACACAAAACAGGAGCAGCCGAATGAACAACGACAGCATTTGTTGTCCTGGCCATCAAAGTACTTTTTAATAATAACCAAAATGTACTTGCATATGCCATGCTGCTACTGTTTTACATTACATGCATTGTTTGAAAGCAGGATTCATCAACAGGAAGTGATGGCCTCCCCCACCTTCAAGAATAAAGGTGGTGACAATTATTAACCACACTGCAAAACACAGGCCACATCTGTTTGTCTGTCTGCACTGATAGCTTCAAAAAGCAAAGAACAATTTCAGTCAAACTTGGTAACTCAGTGGACCACCATGTCAACATCATACATCAAGGCAAGGGCGCAATTTAGAACTAGAAATTGGGGGGGACAAAGTGCGAGGCCTGCAGGGCCGAAGCCCATAGGCCGAGGGTCTGGGGGCCAACGATTTCTAGATAAGCTCAGATGCATTCTGAGCATCCAGAACAGTAATTTTAATGTTTTGAGAAGACCATAAAGTGGACACCATTTGACTTATGCAATTTGAAACTGTGGATATAAGTACTTTATTCTGAGAATAGCCAGCAATGATTTTATTAACATCCTGGTGTAAATAAGATATCACCACATGTGTAGAACTCAAAAAGAATGATAGGTTGAGTTTTCATTAAAAAAAACAACTGCAATGTGGTAAAATGTATTCATAAATATGAAAGAACAGGCTCTTAATAATTATTAACTATCACATACTGCATTTTTTTTCCTCAAGATTTGTTTTTGCATAAGTTTGAAAAAACAACAGATCATAACATGAACATAATTTTGCTTGCATAGACTGATTTTGGAGATCAAGCAATAATTGCAGATGGGCTTTCTGAGGTCCCAGATAGCTTTTCTGATTTCCTTTTCTAACTTTCAAAATTTAGTAAATTAGCATATGGTCCATTGATACTTATGTGTAGACACTAGTCCAGAGAGGCAACTATTTTTGGTTTCAAATCTGGGCAAACGCAGTCCCAGAAAATTCCGAATGTGACAAACAAGAAACAGGTGTTGTAAAGAAGTCAGTGCTGCTAAAAATACAAACTTGCAGAAACAAAGATACTATTCTGACATGGTTTGCACATAAGACTGGCATAGCATGTTTCAAGTACACACATATATGTCAGAAGGTGGTGGGGACATACCATATTCTGTCCCCCCCTGGTTGAAAAGGTGGGGGAGACATGTCTCCTCTATCCCCCACCAAATTGCGCCCATGCATCAAGGTCAAAAGTAATCATAGAACTACATGATTATAAAATGCAGTTTTGATTTAACGTAAATGTCAGAATTCAGGATATATTTGTTGTTTTGCAAAATGGTGAAATAATGCAGAGAAATAATGCAGTCCTGTTTTGAAGCTAAAACAATAATCCTGAGATTTGGAGATATTAAAGTACCTGAGAGCTTACAGAAGCATAACATGTCCATGATTAGAGCTCTTAATTGCATTAGACAACAGAGCCTAAAGGGTAAGTTCAAGATGAAAGCTTTTTCAGTGAAGTACAATCAGTTTATGAGAGACCTAACCTTGCCTCTTAACATTTTGCACTTTTTCAGGTTTATTTATTTGTTTTACTGTAGAAGTGAATGTTCTGATGAGTGCAGTTTATCAGATACATGACACCAGTGTTGGTTTAGTTAAATTTTTATCAACAGAAACATCTATTTGCTGGTACAATATGACTATGATTAGATGTGCACAAACACAGTATAGGATGAATGTATGTGCCTCCATCCAAAACACAAAATTATTTTGATTTATCAAAAATCTACAGTAGACTTGTGAACATGTGAATGAAAGTCAAAATCAAACTTCACGCCTGCAGATCTTTGTGAGCATAATTGATTTTATTCTTCAGCAGTGTGCTGACGCGCGCGCACACACACACACACACTATCTTGCGTTAAATGTGCTGACAGACCCGAGCTTTGCATCAACAGAACATTTTGTCAGCACATAGTGTTTACTGATTACCTCTCTGCTTTAGGTTATGACCAGTTACTGCCATAGACTGTGAAGCCACACCCCTTTCGGTAGTTGGTGACGTCAGATCTTCTGACTTCATCAGATAAATACTGCAGCTCTGCGTCTAGAAGGACTTACTGCTGCGGACGGACAACCATAGACGGTTACTTTTCCAAATAAACAATAAATCTTAAAAGTCGTGCCCTAAGCCCGTTATTGACAATGATGAACGGAGAGATGAACGGTTTTCATAATGACCTTATCGATGAAGACTGCTTCTTGTTCACCTCCGAGTCGGTCGGAGAAGGACATCCCGGTAAGTCCGAGTCGAAGGTTACTCACACAGTACGGGAACATCCCACAAATAAAATAACATTTAAAACATTGCTGGAACTGTTCTAAACGTTACGGCCTGCTCGGCCAGTCCTCACTCAGCGCACGCGCTGTTAGCTAGCTAGCTAATTGTGACTGAATGGAGGTCATAACTTGGTCTGACAGCAAAGAGCAGAGATATCTGTATGTACCGCTGTCTTACGCTCACGGTGTCAGCATTCTATAAATGAACACTTGATTTTGTAAATCGTAAACGGATCGATGTACCGTGTCTGTCGTACAGACTCACGCCACCGCAGCTAACAAGCACGGACATGGCGGCTGCTGTGTGGAACCAAGGACAGAACACACGTTCTTTTAGCCGTGTTTAATGCGTTATCGTGTTAATCAAGGGTCTAAAATGTTTTGCTGCATCCGATAGTCTATACTAAATGCGCGCGAAATCCTTTCACCATTACACGTGCGCACGCTGAAATGGCGGCTGACGAAATCTGAGCCACTCCCACCAGCCGGTGTTGCGGATCAAATGGTGGCCTTGTTCAATCATAAACAGACTGCCGGTTACAGCATCATCTTCTATCGAGGTTTTTTTTTTTTGGGGGGGGGGGGGGCGATTTGCAATCCGACCCGGTGTATTACTGCCACCAACTGTTAGGGTGTGGAGCATTATATTCTATACTAATGAGGAAATGGGGAGATAAGTTGGGGGGGGGGGGAACCCACTGTTATATTCAGGGCTGGTACAAATTGATTTAAATCATGATTTAAATTGCCTTTAAAAAAATTTTTTTCTTCTTTTTTTGTAGAAATCAGAAATATGAAATTGTTACCTTTAATGGCATTTGTACATGTTGCATGTGCACTTTTATGTTTTAACATAATTGTTAACATTTGATAAAGATTAGAACTGATATTATTCGTATAGTCTCAGAAGAGTGAAATAGACAGAATCCATCATATGTATGTAAGGGATTGGTTACAGCCAGGATGCGCCGAATGAGCTATGGGGAATCCCCAGCACCACAGAGGAGAGAATAGTAGAGAATACAGCCTTAATTGTCATTATACATACATACAACAAAATTTGTCCTCTGCATTTAACCCTTCCTAATTACAGTTGGACACAATCCAACCACTAGGAGCAGTGGTCAGCCACAGTCCGGTGCCCGGGGACCGGACTCTAAATAAGCATGTTTTGATTGTGGGAGGAAATAGGAGTGTCCGAAGGAAACTCAGGCAGACACGGGGAAAACGTGCAAACTCCATACTAAAGGGCGGGAAGCAATCTCACGACCATTTTGCTGTGAGGCACCAGTGCTAACCACTAATTCACCGTGCTGCCCTGAATCTGTGACTGATGATGAGTCCAGAAGTTTTTGTCTTTGCTGGAAATTTGCAAGCACTAACTTGAAATGCTGCTTCTAAACATCTAGAAACCTTTGAGCCACCCGTGGTTTAATAATGAACACGTGCTGTGCTGCCACCTGGTGGACACTGGTGCCGACTGGATGGTCCAAGAATGTGTATACATACCATATTATGAAGCTCATATTTCAGTGATGAAAGTTTTCCAGAAATTCACAGAAATCTGTGTTTTTACTTGCATGGTGAATTTGGTGGTGAAGCTGCAATTGAAGTGCTGTGGAGCCATTGAAATGATTGACATCCAAATTCATTTATTATTACTAAAAAATTTAAAGGGGGGGTGGGGGCTGTTGGGTTCCTATTGTCTACCAGGCCTCTAGGTAAGACACTGAATATTCTAATTTTGAGTTTGCAGCATGATATTTATAAACTGATTTCTGTGTAATATAAGCTCACAGGTGATCCAGACAGTATTTGCAAAGCAAGTACTTTTATGATATAAAAGTGTCAATCAAATGTCTGCATTTTAACACTATATATATTGTTTTACTTTGTCTTTTGGTCTCGCTTACAGACAAAATTTGTGACCAGATTAGTGATGCTGTGCTAGATGCCCATCTCAAGCAGGACCCTGATGCCAAAGTAGCATGCGGTAAGTAGGGCTGTCACGATTAGGAATTTCTGGAGACGGTTAATTGTCAGGCAAATAATTGTGATTGACAATTACATTGTCTATTTTTTCCCCCCTTCTTTATATTCTACTATAATTGTATAATTACACAACTCTGGAAGAACGTTTGGCTTCTGTGAGTGGAGAAACTGGGAATAGTGCAACATTTTTATTTTTATCTTCATTTTACATATAGTCCCAACTTTTTATGATTTGTGGTTGTTTCTGTTGAATTTCTGAAATTACAGAACTGCTATAAAGAACAGTATGAACATTTTATTGTTTTAAAACTTTGTAGAGCAAACACCAAACTCTTACAACCCCTGGCAAAAATGATGGAATCACCGGCCTCGGAGGATGTTCATTCAGTTGTTTAATTTTGTAGAAAAAAAGCAGATCACAGACATGACACAAAACTAAAGTCATTTCAAATGGGAACTTTCTGGCTTTAAGAAACACTAAGAAATCAGGAAAAAAAAAATTGTGGCAGTCAGTAACGGTTAGTTCTTTAGACCAAGCAGAGGGAAATAATATGGAATCACTCAATTCTGAGGAAAAAATTATGGAATCATGAAAAACAAAAGAACGCTCCAACACATCACTAGTATTTTGTTGCACCACCTCTGACTTTTATAACAGCTTGCAGTCTTTGAGGCATGGACTTAATGAGTGACAAACAGTACTCTTCATCAATCTGGCTCCAACTTTCTCTGATTGCTGTTGCCATATCAACTTTGCAGGTTGGAGCCTTGTCATGGACCATTTTCTTCATCTTCCACCAAAGATTTTCAATTGGATTAAGATCCGGACTATTTGCAGGCCATGACATTGACCCTATGTGTCTTTGCAAGGAATGTTTTCAGTTTTTGCTCTATGGCAAGATGCATTATCATCTTGAAAAATGATTTCATCATCCCCAAACATCCTTTCAATTGATGGGATAAGAAAAGTGTCCAAAATATCAATGTAAACTTGTGCATTTATTGATGATGTAATGACAGCCATCTCCCCAGTGCCTTTACCTGACATGCAGCCCCATATCATCAATGGCTGTAGAAATTTACATGTTCTCTTCAGGCAGTCATCTTTATAAATCTCATTGGAATGGTACCAAACAAAAGTTCCAGCATCATCACCTTGTCCAATGCAGATTCGAGATTCATCACTGAATATGACTTTCATCCACAGTCCACGATTGCTTTTCCTTAGCCAATTGTAACCTTGTTTTTTCTGTTTAGGTGTTAATGATGGCTTTCATTTAGCTTTTCTGTATGTAAATCCCATTTCCTTTAGGCGGTTTCTTACAGTTCGGTCACAGACGTTGACACCAGTTTCCTCCCATTCGTTCCTCATTTGTTTTGTTGTGCAATTTCGATTTTTGAGACATTACTTTAAGTTTTCTGTCTTGACGCTTTGAAGTCTTCCTTGGTCTACCAGTATGTTTGCCTTTAACAACCTTCCCATGTTGTTTGTATTTGGTCCAGAGTTTAGACACAGCTGATTGTGAACAACCAACATCTTTTGCAACATTGCGTGATGATTTACCCTCTTTTAAGAGTTTGATAATCCTCTCCTTTGTTTCAATTGACGTCTCTCGTGATGGAGCCATGATTCATGTCAGTCCACTTGGTGCAACAGCTCTCCAAGGTGTGATCACTCCTTTTTAGATGCAGACTAACGAGCAGATCTGATTTGATGCAGGTGTTAGTTTTGGGGATGAAAATTTACAGGGTGATTCCATAATTTATTCCTCAGAATTGAGTGAGTCCATATTTTTTTCCCTCTGCTTGGTCTAAAAAAGTAACCGTTACTGACTACCACAATTTTTTTTTTCCTGATTTCTTATAGTGTTTCTTAAGCCAGAAAGTTGCCATTTGAAATGACATTAGTTTTGTGTCATGTCTGTGATCTGCTTTTTTTTTTTTTTTTTCTACAAAATTAAACAACTGAATGAACATCCTCCGAGGCTGGTGATTCCATAATTATTGCCAGGGGTTGTATAAAGAAGGAAAAACACCTGGACATGTTCAGGAAAACTGATATAAACTTAACAACAATGCAGGCTGATTACACTCCCCGTGTTGTTGTTTTTTTTTTTTTTTTAATAAATCAGAATACAATAAGAGGCAACTCACTTTGAAATAATTAAAACCATATAGCTGCAGCTTAATAACTTTGAAAAATAACAGAAATCAGCCGCTTGTATTTTTATTGTGACTCCAGTTCATTTTAGTGTGATGAAGTCATCCTTTTTTTCCTCATCAGTCACGTTTTGTGCTTGAACACTACATTAAGCTCAAGATTGAACAAATGCATACCTTTGGAAAATAACAGCTGTTAAAGTTCAGCTTTTTGTGATCTGTGCCTCTGCACAGCTCCACAGCAGGGTTTTTTTAAACCCGTGTGTGTAATTTTTGCTCAGTTCATTTATATATTCTCATTTTTAAGGATGTTTTAAGGATATCTGACTGTTTATTTCATCTCGTGAGCTCATAAATTCAGTATACGATGCGCACATGGTGTGAACAGGTCGGCGCCGTCAGAACCACACGTGTAGAGAAAATACAGAGAGTAAAGGCAGCCCTAAGGTTTTTTTTTGTTTTTTTTTAAAAACATGTTCACTCGGGTTAAAAATCCTCTCTCTGCTCCGCACTCGCTGTCTTAAGTGCACTGATGGTTCACAGCAGAATGTAACGTCTTGTGCCTCTGTTCAGGAATCTCACCTGCTCCCTCCCTTGCAGTCTGTAGCGAGTTGATTCTGCGCGCACACACACAGCTCCTACAGTAAACTACCCATTTTAAACGGCTTTGAATAAGACGGCCACTGTTTTAATCGGCCGTCTTATTCAAAATTTGAACGTCCAAATGATGGCAGGACGGCTGCCTAAAACTATGAATTGAGAGGAAAAACAAAAGACTTCAATAAAATAAATGACTCGTCAACTACTAAATTGGTTGTTAATGACTTCAGTCATCAACGTAGTCGTGACTAGTCAACTAGTCATGGCAGCCGTACTTAAAACTGAAATGCATCCACAGCGGTGCCGTGGTACGTGGCTTTGGAACCAGAACCTCCTCACGCTCTGTGTTATTATCCGAGCCTCGCTAACCATCCGACCAAGACGAGAGGAAACAGTGAGTGAGGCAGCGAGGCTGCGTGTGGCTGCAGCAGCACGATGACATTAGATTGAGTCGTTTTATGCAACTTTGTGGATAAAATAAGTAATTCACGGTAATCGCGATTATGAAAAATATTCGCAAATATGAAAAATAATCGCGACTGGCGAATATTGTAATAATTGTGACTGCCCTAGCGGTAAGGACAAGTATTTTGTTACTGTTCTTGTAAAACTGAAAGATACGGCTTCTGGCATATACTTGCAGGTGTTTGTTTTTTATTTTGTTTTTTGTTTTTTCTTCATGGTGTTTTGTGTGTTTCAGAGACTGTTGCCAAGACTGGGATGATCCTGTTGGCAGGTGAAGTGACATCACATGCTGTAGTGGATTACCAGAAAATTGTACGGGATACCCTTCGTCAAATTGGATATGACGATTCTTCTAAAGGTATAGTGATATTTTGAAAATATGGTGATGGGATTTCTGGATTACATCTTGTACTGGCTTATTCATATTCTTGTCTTGTTGCTGCAGGGTTTGATTATAAGACCTGCAATGTTCTTGTGGCCTTGGAGCAGCAGTCTCCTGACATCGCCTTGGGTGTTCACATCGACCGCAGTGAGGAGGACATCGGAGCAGGAGATCAGGTCAGCTTTGACTGTCAAAGTTTAAGACAAGTGACCAATTTCCTGTTTTTGAGTGCTGAAACTTTTCTTGGTGAATTTTACAGGGCTTGATGTTTGGATATGCCACCGATGAGACAGATGAGTGTATGCCACTCACAATTGTCCTTGCCCACAAGCTGAATGCAAAAATGGCTGAACTACGGCGCAATGGCACCCTTCCTTGGCTTAGACCAGACTCTAAAACCCAGGTAGGGCTAATAGTCTTAGTTCTAAGTTAAGGGAATTGTATATATGCTGGAATGCCTGGAATCACTTCATGCATATTTTTGTCCTGTGCAGGTGACAGTACAGTACCACAAGGACCGTGGCGCCATGCTTCCACTGCGAGTGCACACAATTGTAATCTCTGTGCAGCATGATGAACATGTTTGTCTGGAAGAGATGAGAGATGCTTTAAAGGACAAGGTCATCAAGGCTGTTGTTCCCTGCATTTATTTGGATGATGACACAATTTACCACCTGCAGCCCAGTGGAAGATTTGTCATCGGGGGCCCACAGGTGAATTCCTGGTGGTGTGGCATTTGTGTGACAGAGATGAGGGAGGGGCATCATTTGGTGAGCTTAACTGTATCCTCTGTTGTGTTACAGGGAGATGCTGGTCTGACTGGTCGTAAAATCATAGTTGACACTTACGGTGGTTGGGGTGCTCATGGTGGTGGCGCTTTCTCGGGCAAGGACTACACAAAGGTTGACCGATCTGCTGCTTATGCTGCCCGTTGGGTGGCAAAATCTCTAGTGAAGGCTGGGCTTTGTAGGAGAGTGTTGGTTCAGGTGAGAGGAGGTACCTTGCTCAGTGTGTTTATTGTGGAGAAAGGAGCTGTAAGTGATTCCTGCCTTGAGTTTCATTTGCATTGGTGTACTTGATATAACCTATGTATATGTGCTGTATTAGGTATCCTATGCCATTGGAGTTTCCCATCCCCTTTCCATTTCTATCTTCCACTATGGGACCTCCAAAAAGAGTGAGAGAGAGCTGCTTGACATTGTGAAGAAGAACTTTGATCTGCGCCCTGGAGTCATTGTCAGGTAATGTACATGCTGCTTCTTGAAACGGCAGCATTGCTCCAGGGTCTTCCCTGTTTTCCGCTCAGGCTTGTTCTGTTAAACTTTGCACATGTATTTCTCTCTCCAAAACTTTATCTGCTTAAGTCATTTCTGCAGAATCTTTACTCACTGAGGTAGATGACTGGTATCTGTCTGACAGTTTTGTAGCTTGTAGTCAGACTATAAATGAGAGATGGATTTAGGCACTGCTCCAGGAAAAGGGAACAGCAAAATATTATCATGACCTCTGTAGCGAATCGTTGGAATGACAGTTAATTGGCCCTACTTCCTCTTTCCAAGTCGGACTTTCTTACTAATGACCGTGCACGTGGGAATGGGGGTTAAAGCTGTAATAACAATTTAGTGATTTTTGCTGACATGCAAACATTTTATGAAACCAGAGTGCACAGGACATCTGATTTTTTTTTTTTTCTTGCAGTATATTTTGGTTGTCTTTACGAGACTTGCAAGGATTAATCAAATTAAATTAACTACTTCAACTGTATGTGCATATATAGTAAAACTTGCATATAATGGATTCAGGTGGACCAGTGAATTTTGTCCATTATAATCAATTAATAGCCAAACAACTAAGCAAGGACATACGGTAATCAATAAATTAATCAATGATGCAAATACCATTGTGTTGCAGCTTGTGTTTTTATACAGTTGGAGGTTTACACCTTTTTTGTATTTAATACTGAATTGAGTTAGTGTGGTTTGATGTACAATCTACAGTCACCACACTACTTAAGGATGAGTTTTGGTTAGCAGGGTAAGTGTCAGCTTCTATTTGTTTTCTTTCACCACTTAAAAGAAAATTAAATTTCATTGTTCTCAATCCTCCACTGGGTTATGAGCATTTACTTGTTTACTCGTGTGCATCTGAAGTCACTTCATGTGACTGCTGCTAAATTTGTTGATTATGTATTCCAGGGAGCTGGATCTGAAGAAACCTGTGTATCAGAGGACTGCAGCCTACGGCCACTTTGGCCGAGACTCCTTTACGTGGGAGGTGCCCAAAAAGCTGAAATACTAAACCTGTTAAGCTTTTCCCCCCAGGCTTGTTGGTGTATACTACAGAGAAGCCTCCAAGGTTCCAGGGGGTGAAATGCCCAATAACTTCACATAATAATGCCATCTATTTAATGACCATCCCTTCTTCATCTCTTTTCTGTCTTGTTACGGTTTTCTGTCAGTTCCAGTATTGTACTGGATCCTAGGAGGCATGCCTCAAGCTTCATGTTTAAAGAACGCATTTGTTCTGTAAACTCCTGTGTGCTGTAGTACTTCATGTTAACCTTTTGGAGGTTCCTGCGTCTCCGTTTGATTAGACCATGTGTAGGTTCAGTTGTGTTCCGGCCTTCCACATTCTGTAGTCAGCCTTATGTTGAGCGTCGTAGTAGTGGCATATTGGGTCATGTGTTTAACTTATTAACTGGTGCTACTGATGTGAAGGTTTTTTTGTGGAGTCCTAAATTGACAAGTCTATTTTCAAGAAAAATTTGAAATCTGGGATGTTCTCAAACATGTTTAGGTTCTTTCTTTCGAAACATTCCCCTTTTGACCTTATGGTGCAGTGATTGTCCAAACCCGGTGTTAATTCTTTTCTCATTACCTTTACTACAGAGGTCTCAAACCGGTTCCAGAAAGGGCTGAGAGGGTGCAGGCTTTCTGTGCAACCACCCACTCCAGTAGGTGATTTCACTGATTAACTGATTTCACCTGCTCAAAGTGATGTTAATCAGTGAAATCACCTGCTGGAGTCGGTTGTTGCACAGAAAAACTGCACTCTTGGCCCTTTCTGGAACTGGTTTGAGACATCTGCTTTACTGCATTATCTCTGTGGAGGATGCAGTAATGGCACAAATGAGGGTTGGTGGCTGTTTTCATAGAAAATGCTATGCATTGCAGGCTAAGGGGAGAGCCAGATCCTAATTATTTTTGCTCTCAAATGAGCATAAAGCCTCACGTCCTTACAGACCTTTGCTGTTTTCTGATGTTATACAGAAAAGTCAGAAGCTGCTATTTTGGTGCTCTGGTCTGCAGAGGCATTGGTTGTACTTGATGAAAATTGATATAAATACGCTGAAATGGTGAGTCCTTTTTAAAATGTAGTTTTACTTGATTCTGTTGTGGTTTGCAGTGACTTGAGGCCCTTTTACTCCTTAATGTGTGTTGATGGCAGGGTGCAGCTACAGAGAAACCTGGTTCCCATCTCTATCCTTAAGGAGCATGTTTTTGACCAGTCTTATGGATAGAATGAAAACTGACTTATTTATTTGTTCTCTGAAACTTGGCGTGGATACAGAGAAGCTGAGATTTCAGATGGCAGAGTTGAACACTCCTGTCTTTTTCTTTTTTTTTTTTAAACCATTTTCAGTGTTTGGCTTGCGGCTCCAAAGTGTTGTACAGAAAAGCTTTGGTGTGCCTCAGCAAATGTCTGGTGACCGTTCACTATTTTACATTCTTTTTTTGAACCACAGATTACTTTTTTGCAGGTGGGTTAGTTGTCAGGCCCCATGAAATGTCAGCAGTTTTTAGGCTCTTATCTATCCACAGTGGGATGGTAACATTTGGTTGGTGTAGTACAGAGAAACCAACCTTGTTTACATAACCATCCCATGTGCTGGATAGTTGTAAGTTATTTTTTGGTTTTCCCTTTTTGCCACATGGAGGGTCAACCTGTTGGTTACAGTAAGAGTGCCTTTTCTATTTCCTCATCTTTCAACACAAACATGCATTCACCTTCCAGAGGAACAAGTAGATACTGTTCAGATTGGATGGATTCTGAATGGTCTGTAATAAACAGCTACTCTCTTCAATTATGTGTATTCTTGTTTTGTATTATTTTTTGCTGTTACGTAAAAAACATCACATCTTCCTCCCTATTGGAGGATAATGGTGTTTATCCTAATCTGTCTACATGTTTATTGCATAGCAAATAGGACCTTAAAACTGACCAAAAACACCCACATTTGGCACTGCAAAAGCTAATGTTTGTGTAACCTGAGTCCTTACACCCTCCCAAACAAAATATCAGACTGCTAAATATTAGTTCTTTCAATGGTTAAAGAAACAAATATTAAAATAAATTCTAGGCACTCAACATTTTTAGACTGGGCTCCACCTACTTCAAAAGTATAAATAAATCAGGTTCTAATGTGATGTGTCCAAAACACACCTATGTAAACTTGTCAGCTTCTTAGTGATTGATTCTACTAGCTCTTGTTGTGTGACCTGAATCGTTCATGTGGTGGATGCGATCAGATTATGACTTGATTAGCAATCCAAAGAGGAACATGCCATGAATCTGCACCTTTTGGGTGATTGCTGCCCTAAAATGAATGGGCAGACAAATTAGCCACAAAGGACCAAATGCGATTGGATTATGAATATTTAAGTCATAAAAGGGTGATTCTTAGACTACGGGCATGTATTATGTCCTTTGATCATATTGTATGAAAAACAGAAAAAAGGGGAAATTTCACTTATAGTTATCTTTACAATGAAAGTGTGTTAAGAAATTTGTTCTAGTAGTCTATGATGACTTTTTCACCTTTTTTCAGCATCATTATATGCAAATATTGCCATTTTGTGCTTGTCCCACACCCAGACTTTTGATCTTCAATGATAAAAATGAATGGTAAAGAAATGTTTTTTCTAATGTTTTAAAATATCTGAATAAAATACAAGTAAAATAATCAAAACATAATTGGGGTATTCAATGTCATACAACTGTTGTGATTATTATTTTTTTTTTTTTTTACAAAATGTAGTCCCACACTATTGCCGTAATTTCCACCACAACACTGTAATGTCCCTTTAAACAGTTTGAAAGATTGTTTGGGTAGTTTCTATGGAGATAAACTGACATCAGAGCACGTATATAGCGCCAAATCATCATAGCTGTTAATGTGCTTTCATGACAGGCCTTTTAAGATCTAAAAGCACTCAGGAGTTCATGATTACAACCCCTGACTGCGCACACATCTTCAACTGCTTAGTCCAGTTAAGGGTTGTGGGGGGGCTGCAGCCTGTCAGCTGGGATAGCAGTCAAAGCTTTTAATATTTAATAACATTTTGGTCCACCTGTAGAACTTTTACAGCCTGTAAGGAGGTCATGGTACATTGAGGCCTCAAGATGTTACAGGGTTCAATAGACAAAATAAAGGTCAAAAACTGCTGAAATATATTTTGACAGACCTGATACTATAGGCTTGTTTTTCTTACTGGTCAGATTTATGCTTGAGCACAGAACGATTCAATGTGGTAATAATGTATCACATTTACCATGATACTAATGTGAGTGCTGCCATGTAATGTATCCAGCTACACATCAGGAGCATTGCAGTCCTGGTTATAAAGGCCATTGTAGTGATGTTTGTTTTGGGGATTGACTTGACCCTCTGTTTACATGTGCTGCACTCCATATCCTTTCCATTAAATGTTTAAAGATGCATCAGAAACTGCAGGGATTGTGTAAAAACTCTTCAAATAAGGCAGAATTTCTGCTCAGTGATCATTCTTGAAAGGGAAGGAAATTAATCATTTTTGATCACTCCAACTGACTCAAGTACATTACAAGAAGTCAAATCTTGCACTACTTTGAGTGTAGTATATTCCGACAGCAGGCCCAGCTAAGGAACATACTTTGTTGATCCAAGACGTACACTAGTCTTCAGAATAATAGTAATGCTATGTGATAAAAAGATTAATCCATTGCTACATGGGAAACAAGGTACCAGTAGGTTGTCACAAATCCAACAAGACCAAGCATTTGTGATACACACACTCTTAAGGGTATGAAATTGGGCTATTAGGAAAAAAAAAAGTAGAAAAGGGGGTGTTCACAATAATAGTGATGTGGCATTCAGTCAGTGAGTTTGTCAATTTTGTGGAACAAACAGGTGTGAATCAGGTGTCCCCTATTTAAGGATGAAGCCAGCACCCGTTGAATATGCGTTTCTCTTTGAAAGCCTGAGGAAAATGGGACGTTCAAGACATTGTTCAGAAGAACAGCGTAGTTTGATTAAAAAGTTGATTGGAGAGGGGAAAACTTATATGCAGGTGCAAAAAAATTATAGGCTGTTCATCTACAACCCCTGGCAAAAATTATGGAATCACCGGCCTCGGAGGATGTTCATTCAGTTTAATTTTGTAGAAAAAAAAGCAGATCACAGACATGATAAAATTAAAGTCATTTCAAATGGCAACTTTCTGGCTTTAAGAAACATAAGAAATCAGAAAAAAAAATTGTGGCAGTCAGTAACAGTTACTTTTTTAGACCAAGCAGAGGAAAAAAAAAATATGGAATCACTGAATTCTGAGGAAAAAATTATGGAATCATGAAAAACAAAAGAACGCTCCAACACATCACTAGTATTTTGTTGCACTACCTCTGGCTTTTGTAACAGCTGGCAGTCTCAGAAATGGACTTAAATGAGTGCCAAACAGTACTCTTCATCAATCTGGCTCCAACGTTCTCTGATTGCTGTTGCCAGATCAGCTTTGCAGGTTGGAGCCTTGTCATGGACCATTTTCTTCAACTTCCACCAAAGATTTTCAATTGGATTAAGATCCGGACTATTTGCAGGTCATGACATTGACCCTATGTGTCTTTTTGCAAGGAATGTTTTCACAGTTTTTGCTTTATGGCAAGATGCATTATCATCTTGAAAAATGATTTCATCATCCCCAAACATCCTTTCAATTGATGGGATAAGAAAAGTGTCCAAAATATCAACGTAAACTTGTGCATTTATTGATGATGTAATGACAGCCATCTCCCCAGTGCCTTTACCTGACATGCAACCCCATATCATCAATGACTGTGGAAATTTACATGTTCTTTTCAGGCAGTCATCTTTATAAATCTCATTGGAACGGCACAAAACAAAAGTTCCAGCATCATCACCTTGCCCAATGCAGATTCGAGATTCATCACTGAATATGACTTTCATCCAGTCATCCACAGTCCACGATTGCTTTTCCATAGCCCATTGTGACCTTGTTTTTTTTCTGTTTAGGTGTTAATGATGGCTTTCGTTTAGCTTTTCTGTATGTAAATCCCATTTCGTTTAGGCGGTTTCTTACAGTTCGGTCACAGACGACACCAGTTTCCTCCCATTCGTTCCTCATTTGTTTTGTTGTGCATTTTCAATTTTTGAGACATATTGCTTTAAGTTTTCTGGCTTGACGCTTTGATGTCTTCCTTGGTCTACCAGTATGTTCGCCTTTAACAACCTTCCCATGTTGTTTGTATTTGGTCCAGAGTTTAGACACAGCTGACTGTGAACAACCAACATCTTTTGCAACATTGCGTGATGATTTACCCTCTTTTAAAAGTTTGATAATCCTCTCCTTTGTTTCAATTGACATCTCTCGTGTTGGAGCCATGATTCATGTCAGTCCACTTGGTGCAACAGCTCTCCAAGGTGTGATCACTCCTTTTTAGATGCAGACTAATGAGCAGATCTGATTTGATGCAGGTGTTAGTTTTGGGGATGAAAATTTACAGGGTGATTCCATAATTTATTCCTCAGAATTGAGCGAGTCTATATTTTATTCCCTCTGCTTGGTCTAAAAAAAAGTAACTGTTACTGACTGCCACAATTTTTTTCTTGATTTCTTATAGTATTTCTTAAAGCCAGAAAGTTGCCATTTGAAATGACTTTAGTTTTGTGTCATGTCTGTGATCTGCTTTTTTTTTTTTTCTATAAAATTAAACAACTGAATGAACATCCTCCGAGGCCGGTGATTCCATAATTATTGCCAGGGGTTGTACAACCTACAATGATCTCCAATGTTTTAAAATGGACAAAATAACCAGAAACACTTGGAAGAAAACTGAAAACCATCAAAATGGATAGAAGAATAACCAGAATGGCAAAGGCTCACCCATTGATCTCCAGGATGATCAAAGACAGTCTGGAGTTACCTGTAAGTGCCGTGACAGTTAAAAGACACCTGTGGGAAGCTAATTTATTTGCAAGAATCCCCCACAAAGTCCCTCTGTTAAATAAAAGGTGCAGGAGAGGTTACAATTTGCCAAAGAACACATCAACTGGCCTAAAGAGAAATGGAGGAATATTTTGTGGACTACCGAGAGTAAAATTGTTATTTTTGGGTCCAAGGGCCGCAGACAGTTTGAGAGACGACCCCCAAACTCTGAATTCAAGCCACAGTTCACAGTGAAGCATGGTGGCTCGAGCATCATGATATGGGCATTTTTCTCCTACTATGGTGTTGGGTCTATATATTGCATACCAGGTATCGTGGATCAGTCTGGATATGTCAAAATACTTGAAGAGGTCATGTTGCCTTATGCTGAAGAGGACATGCCCTTGAAATGGGTGTTTCAACATGACAATGACCCCAAGCACACTAGTAAATTAGCAAAATCTTGGTTCCAACCCAACAAAATTAATGCCTCGCAGATGTGAAGAAATCATGAAAAACTGTGGTTATACAACTAAATACTAGTTTGGTGGTTCACAGGATTACTAAAAAAAAGCAGTTTGAACATAATAGTTTTGAGTTTGTAGTGTCAAAAGCAGATGCTACAATTATTGTGAACACCCCCTTTTCTACTTTTTTTTTTTTTTTACATCAAATATTTTTAAAAAAAAGAGGAAGAAAGAAGAATAGGGACAGAGCCACCTCGGTGCCTGGTCTTGAGAACCAGGGATGGTGCACTAATACACTATACTTTAAACCATTTGAGTTAAACAGTTATGACCTTAAGTATAGCCTTTGAAGATCACAAAGGTCAAATGTCATTGTTGGGTATTTTCTCCTCCAAACATTCTTAAAACCTTGATAAGACAAACAGAGTCAAGAAACACCAGTGAGACAGAAACTCAAATTTATCTCGCGCGGAGTGCAGTCAGGCTGTACACCAAGGCTACACTAAAGTCTGGCCTGCTCTCCCGCTCTTTTTATTAGAGAAGCCCTCATCACATAAAAAAAAACTTGTCCTAAGGGTGGGGGGATGACGCAAGACAAGTTTCTTCCCGTAACATAAACACATACGTCAATAAGTGCAGCTGTAAGGAAAAACAGTTTCTTTCTTTTACTCTTATCGTCGAAGGTCAGCACATCTCGTTCGTCTGTTGCAGTTATCAGCTGTTCTGCATCTGCCTGAAGTGTCCTGTCCTTCACACTCCTTCACACTAAGCATCACATCACAACAGTCAAAACAACCTTCAGTTCTCTTACTCCCAGTTCAGCCTGACCCCGTCATGCTTCACTCCCAGTCGTTAGCGGCTACAAAAACAAGTTGTATAATAATAATAATAATAAGTACATCCAGCTCTTCATTCCCAGTTCAGATTGACCCCAGCATGCTAAAACAAGGTTGAATAACACGTACAGTCTCAGGGTTAGGTGCAAAACAGCACAACACCGTTCTCATGAGAAAGAAGACAAAGGTACAAATGTTTAACAGTGATAACATATATACAAAATCTTTAACATTCCCCTCCTGTTTATCGCCTGTTAAACATACAGTAGGCATCACCCAGCTTAGCACTTCTTTTTGAGATTTTCACTAAGAGGTTCATCATGGTATGTTCTATAGGCTTACACCCCAGAGGTGATGTCATCATTGTCACCATCATCGGTGTCTGGGTCATCATACTTCCATTGGTCTGGGTACAGGTCATGGGAGTCATCGTCCTCCTCGGTGTAGTCTTGCCCCAGGAGTGGATATGATGCTGGTCCCCCTCCTGGTCCTGGACTTATTGCTGTGGTTATCATTCTATTTACAAGGCCTCGGAGACATGGAATACAACAACATCCACACAATGTTAGAATTGCAGCAAATACTGCTATAGACACTAATAGTGAAGAAATCAAAGACCTCCATTTTCCCATCCCTTCCAGCCACCAATCCCAGCCTTCGGTGTTTACTCCACTGTGCTCTTTCATCTTCCTGTTCAACGTCCTCAGCCCGTCAATGGCTTGAGTGAGACTGCCATCTGCAGCTGTGTTGTTGGGAATGAATGTGCAGCATTGTTCTCCGAACATGGCACAAACACCTCCTTTCTCTGCCAACAACATATCCAGAGCAATACGATTCTGGAAGGCCATAAGGGACGTGGCTTCTAACTGTGAATGGACAGCCTTAAATCCTTCCTCAGTCCAATTTCCTAATTTCTGTACATTGTAGTGGATGTAGTTTATTCTGTCCACGTTTTTATTAATTGAACACCACCAACAGATGGAAGATTCGAATCCAGCTGCTATTTGATCAACCAGTTTATACTCGTCAGGCACTCCTCTGGGGACTCCTATTGCATCAATATATGTTGGATTTCCTACTCCTTTCCAATCTCTTTTTACTCTTTGTCTGGCTATGCCTTTCTGCCAATCTTCAGGAATAAGAGAGGCTGCATATGTCGTAACGTCTTCAGTGGTCATGGGTATAGCTTTAACTGGTAACAATAATGATATTACTGCACAATAACCTGACACATTTCGTGGCAGTCTGTCAAAGATTCTGTTATCACCACACCACCACCATACGTCACTCCTACTGACAGGTTTGAATGTGGGAGTACTATGGACCACATCCTTACACCAGGCAGTGTGGTTTAAGCTACCCAAAGTCTTACTTGTCCCTTTCAAGTGTACACATGTATGGTTAGCATGCCCAACTTTGCTTGAAAATAAAGGTTTAATCTTAGTCAATTTGGTCAATGGATAGATCTTGTCCCACTTAGAACATTTGTTGTTTGCTGCAATGTATGTCTGTGTCATAACAGTCAGCAGACAGTCTTTGGGTAATGCTGCCGGTATTACCTGTAATATAGGTCTGGGTCCCATACCTACAACACAGTCCTTCTTTGCTGCTAGTCCTGCTTGTTCTGCCATTAAAAGCCAATTGTTATTTTGTCCACTAATTCCTGTAGTTACTAGGAACCAGTCATCTGCCTTCATGTCTTTTGTGCCTTGTACGGACATCCCCTTTGCTTGTATGGGCACCCCCTTTGCTTGTATGGACACCCCCTTTGACGTACTCAATTCTGTCAATATTGGTTGCTGTACTCTATCTGTTTCGCAGAGGAAAAAATGGAAATACGGATCTTTTCCTGGTTTGTATACCCAAAGGAGGAACAACCAACAGTCTCCCTCTATATCAGGTGGGAATATGGTTCCTTTTTCTGTGGTATTCACCACTATAGACAGCTTATCATCTGTTTGATACATTTTGAGAATTTGACTCTGGTACTTAGCCCACTCGGTTTGTGCCCATCTTGGTGTCCATCTACTCCATTCATCGGCTACCAACGTTTCCCATCTCTTATCTTGTTGATCATTGGTCATATACCATGAGAAACTATTTCCGTAATTAGTCCCTCTGTCACCATCCCTTATTCCATGGGTAAGAGCACTATATGGTACAGAGATGACCACAGAAGCATTTCTAGGAATGCAGGCTTGTACACCAAATCGGTACGCATTGTTCCTATCACAGCTATGTACTGTGGCATTTATCATTGGACTGGGGTCTTCGTTACTTCTTTTTGGTCTCTGCAATCTGCGGAGGTGATCCTTATTATCATGTCCCGTGCTTATGGCTTTTAATAATAAGCCCAATCCAAAAAAGAAAAGTAGCATAACAAGGACTGTCCATGGGGTCCAGAAACCCTCGTTCTTTTTGTTTTTTTCTTTCGCCATTTCTGCACACTACAGCACACCTATGTTCAGAACAGTGGCTTCTTAATGTCTTCTGCTAGCTTTCGTGTCTAACCCGGATCTTAACACCAAGCTCACACACTATTACTAGTCTTGTCCTACTGTTCTTACTGTTTGTCTGTGTCTGCAGAAATGACTTTCTTACAGTGAGTTAAATGAATCCATGTACTTCTTTCCCCAATTTTCAAGGCTGTGGGTGTTGTGAGTAGTACTTGATGGGGCCCTTCCCATTTAGGTGAATGCCAGTGTTTTCTCTTGATGCTTCTTATCAACACCCAGTCTCCAGGTACCACTTTAGGGTCCTCCTGTGGAGAAATGGGATCATCAGTGTTTGGAACTCTCCCTCGTTGTCCTTCTAACATTTTTCTCATGTAATCTGCCAAATTGGCTTCCTCAGGTACATCCCAAATTTGCCCATAATATGGCAATCGATATTTTCTGCCAAACAATGTTTCATACGGTGTTAACCCCATGGTACTAGTTATGTTTATATACATTTTTACCAAATCTACACAATGTGTCCATGGTCTGCCTGTTTCCTCCATTGTCTTTCTAAGTCTGTTTTTTACTGTTCCATTCATCCTTTCCACCAATCCGGCACTTTGTGGATGATAAGCACAATGATTTTTGAGATTGACCTGTAGCGCTTCTCCTACGTATTGCACTATTGTATTAACAAAATGCGCTCCATTATCTGAATAAACTGTTTCTGGTATTCCAAATCGTGGAATGATGTCTTTGCACAATGCCTTAGCCACTGTAAGTGCATCTGCATGTTTTGTAGGGAACAATTGTTGGGTATTTTCTCCTCCAAACATTCTTAAAACCTTGATAAGACAAACAGAGTCAAGAAACACCAGTGAGACAGAAAGTCAAATTTATCTCGCGCGGAGTGCAGTCAGGCTGTACACCAAGGCTACACTAAAGTCTGGCCTGCTCTCCCGCTCTTTTTATTAGAGAAGCCCTCATCACATAAAAAAAACTTGTCCTAAGGGTGGGGGGATGACGCAAGACAAGTTTCTTCCCGTAACATAAACACATACGTCAATAAGTGCAGCTGTAAGGAAAAACAGTTTCTTTCTTTTACTCTTATCGTCGAAGGTCAGCACATCTCGTTCGTCTGTTGCAGTTATCAGCTGTTCTGCATCTGCCTGAAGTGTCCTGTCCTTCACACTCCTTCACACGAAGCATCACATCACAACAGTCCATATGAATCACTTGAAAGGGATATTGTGGTGTTGGAAATTTGCCTCTTTGGGGTCTCAAATTGCCTTGTGAATTGTGTTTTGCACATGTCATGCATGCTCTACAATGTTGTTTTGCATATGCATCGAACCCATAAAGACAAAAAATAGATTGCAATTGCGATATCATACCCCCTGATGAGACATGCGTCACGCCATGGCTCATAATAGCTGCCCATTTAAACATATTTTTTGGCAATGTGGGTTTCTTACGTGGTCATACGTACAAATCATTTGCATACGTAGCTCCTTTATTTATCCACATGTGTTTTTCTCTGTCAGTCGCCTGCCGTTGCATGTCAGCAAGCAGTGTATGACCTAAATGCAAATCTGGAGTGGTGCCCTGTACAACAAAAATAGAAGAAGCTGCTGCTGCCTCTTTTGCTACTCTGTCAGCAAAATCATTCCCTTTTGAAACACTGTCAGAGCCTTTGGTGTGAGCCGCACATTTGCATATAGCAATTTGTTGAGGCAATTTCACAGCTTGCAGTAGTGCAGTTAGGAGAGTGGCATGAGTCACCGGCTTTCCAGATGATGTCACCATTCCACGCTCTTCCCACAGTTTTGCAAACACATGCACTGTGCTGAAAGCGTACTGGCTGTCTGTATAAATTGATACAGCCGTACCTTTAAACAGATAGCAAGCTGCAGTTAAAGCAACTAATTCAGCTGCTTGTGCTGAAAATGACGATGGCAATGAAGCAGAATCCAATACTTCTGAATTTGTGACAACAGCATATCCAGATTGCGTTTGTCCATAAGCATTTTTAGTGGAAGAACCATCCACATACACAATTGTACTGTTTGGGATGGGTGTGTCCCGGAGGTCTGGGCGTGCTTTCGTACAGACTGTTGCTACATCAAGACAATTGTGCGGCTCACCATCCTCAGGTAAAGGTATCAATGTGGACGGGTTCAATGTTGTACATCGCTCTACCGTAAGGTGTGGTTGTGATAATAGCAAGGACATGCACGAAAGATGTCTTGCTGGGGACAAAAGGCTCATGTTTGTCTGCAACAGAAGTGCAGAAACTGCATGTGGAACTTTCAGTGTCAACTGATGGAATAGAACAACGTTACTGCTACTTTGAACAGCCATAGAGGCTGCAACAACAGCCTGTATGCATGGTGGTAAAGCACTTGCTACTGCATCCAATTTAGATGAGTAGTAGGCAACTGGCCTCAATTTTGAGCCATACACTTGAACCAAAACACTAGTCATGAACTTATTCTTACAATCAACTGTTTGAATGAATGGTTTACTATAATCTGGTAGTGCCAAAACTGTGGATGACACTAATGTTTGTTTGACTTTTACAAAAGCTTCCTCAGCTTCTTTGTTCCATTCCAGCACAGTTGACATTGAAATATCATCTTTGTACATCAAATCAGAAAGTGGACTAGTCAATTCTGCATAGCAGGGAATCCATGCCCTGCAGTAATTAGTCAGTCCAAGAAATGACATCATCTGCTTTTTGGTTTGTGGTTTTGGAGCGTGCAAAATTGCTTCCTTCCTGTCAGACAGGATCGTGCGCCCTGTGGCTGATAATTCATGTCCTAAATATTTTACTTTATCCCTACACAACTGAACTTTGTTTCTACTCACTCTGTGGCCATTATCAAATAAGAAACATAATAATGCCACTGTGTCAGTTATGCAGTTTTCTCGTGTGTCAGAGGCAATCAAAATGTCATCAACATACACTAATAGTTGGCTATCTGCCGGTGGAACGAAATTGGCTAAACATGCTGACATGACTTGAGAATAAATAGTTGGGCTCTCTGCGTAACCCTGCGGTAATCTGGTGAATGTATATCGTTGTCCTTTAAAGGTAAAAGCAAACCAGAATTGACTATCTGGATGTACTGGCACAGAGAAAAATGCATTACTTATGTCAATTACTGAGAAACTATTAGAATTTGGTCTCAGCGAATTTAACAAGGTGTGTGGATCTGGAACACATGGTGCTCTTTTAATCACAGCAGCATTTACTGCCTGCAGATCTTGAATCATTCTCCACCCCACTGAGGGCGGAGCCTTTTTTACAGGAAATATGGGTGTGTTACATGGTGAATCTGGACATGGCACTATTACTCCTCCTCTATTACTGGCCTGATTCCTTCAATTGCATCAGGTTTCAATGGATACTGTCTTACACATGGTCTGTATTCTGTTTTTGGTCTTATAACTACAGGTTGTGCATTTTTAATCAGTCCTACGTCTGAAGGACCTGTTGTCCACAATCCTGATGGTACCGAAGAGAGAAGATCATCTTCTTCAGGACTCAACTGAAACACTCAGGATTGTGAAGTGGACACATCAATATGTGTTCCGGCTGTCAGCACCAATGAGACATTAACTGGCACTTTATACAATTTAGTTGATGGGCTGAACTCCGTTCGTGGTCCAACTCTGCTCCAATCAGTGGCTGACAAAGCTGTTATGACTGTCAGTCCCAATTCTTGCCATTCTGTCAAATATGGCTTACAAAGTGACACATGTAATGGCATACCTGTGAATCTCAATTTTGAAACATCTTCAGTGGCACCTGTTACTGTTATGACAGCTGTTGAGTTGCCATCATGAATCAAATCGGTCATTGTCAGCTTCACAGGTGAAACGTTTTTCAATTTGTTTTCATAGTCACCATCCGGACCTGGAGGATCTTTATGCCACATTGTGACATGCAGGTCAGGTGGTGACATCTGTTGTTCAGGATTTTTTAGTAGGGCTGTCGCTTGCAAGACGACATCTTTACCCCATCCTGCAGCATCTTCTTCTGAAATGTCAAATGTATAGTAATAGTGGAATGTGGGGTCATCGCTTTCTTCTCTTACCATGTTAACGCCTCCTGTGTGCTCAACAACTAATTTCCCTTGTTCCACAATTATGGACAAGCCCAATGCAGTCAATCCGTCTCGTCCTAAGAGGTTAACTGGACATTGTGGCATGTTCAACACTGACATAGTACATGTCAGGCCAAATGGATCTGTCAACGTTATGGGTTTAGTGATAGGGACGTCTGATGTTTGTCCATTTGCAGAGCGAACCCTAAAAATTTCGTTGCTTAATTGATGGACAGGTATGTTGTCATTACATGTGGTTCTACATGCTCCTGTATCACAAAGGAATGCCACTGGTCGTCCATTTACCAACAAAGTCACTTCTGGTTTTGGTACCGGATTTCCCAGTAAGGCACACAGATCCATATCACATTCAGACTGCCTATCTGATGTGGAATCATAGATTATGGATTCTAGTCATTGTGGATACTGTGGCTGCGGAGGATTATTCCGTTGTGGAATTCCTCCTGCTGCTCCATCAGTAGGTGGATTCGGACAATTTCTATACATATGTCCCTCTCTTCCACAGTTCCAACAAATCAGGGGACCACGTGGTGGCCCTCCCTGTCTGTGCTGCTGTTGTGGTTGCCATGGTCCTTGACGTTGTGGCTGTCCACCTTGTCTATTTTGCCATGGCTTTTGGGGGCGTTTGCACTGCTTCTGCTGTCTTAAGTTACCCTGTTGGTAATATATTTCATCATCTCCGTGTGCTACATACACTCCTTTGTCGCTGTTTCTTGTCTTTTTCTGCTTTAAGACTTCTTCTGCATGACAACAGTGGGTGTGTGTTTCTTCCAATGTGCCTGTTGGCAGTCCAATCCAATGTTTCTGTATCCAAGCTTTTATATCCTTGTTGGAATGTTGGATCAGAGCGTTTTTCAATTGTTGTTCATACACAGGTGTTCCTGGCAATATGCCACTATGGACTCTAAATACACTCTCAAATCTGCATCTAAACTCTGTCCATGGCTCTCCTTCTTTCTGTGTTGTCCTGGTAATTTCAGTATAATTTATTTTTGGTCCTAACACACCTTTTGCACGTGTAATCATAGCTTCCACTCTTGTTTTCAAGACTAGATCATCATGTGTCAGTGGTACGCCTTGTTGGTCTGCAGGATTCCAGTCTCTGCGTATCTGACTCCATTTAGGGCCACATGCTTTCATCCACACCTGTTGGACTTCAGGTCCATTAAGGTGGTAAGAATTTCTAATGTTTTCTATATCCTGCATAAATCCCTCAATATCGACATGTGGCGATGGTATCATGTCGACTGCTGCTTTGATATCATCAGCATTCCATGTTCGATATACGAGCATGGTTGATCGATGTCCTGCTGTTCCTGCACGAGGATTTGGTACTTCTATCATAGGATAGGCACCTCCCTGGTCACTGTGTTCCACCATGGGAGGGGCTGTAGGCACTTTCGCTTGACTGCGTGTTTGTGGTTTTTCTGGTTTTTCACTTTTTACCTTAGGTTTTACTGCCAAATCATACTGTGGTGGCGGTACATCGTCATCCTCTGGTAGAGGAGATAAAGGTGTTGTTGTCACCGACGATCCAGCCGGCGGTGGTTGTTGAGGCTGTTCTGGTTCTCTGTGCTGAATTATCACATCTTCTTCTGCCTTACCTACAGCTTTCTTTTTCCTTGCTTTCTCTAATCGTCGCTTCTCTGCTCCCTTCCATCTGTTCTCTGCTTCCTCCTCCCAAAATGCCACTAAATCTGCCCCTACTTTCTGCATCTTTTTCTCATCACCTTTATGTTCCTGTTCTAACTCCTTCTTTAGCTTCTGTATGCTGATCAGGTTCAGTCGTCCGTCAAAGTCATGTTTATTTATCCAGGTCTCCAATTTCTTTGTTGCTTTTGGATTTTTTGCTTCCATAAATTTCCAGTCGTCAGTTGATAAATTTTCCTTATTTTTAGACGTCTTACCCCCCATTTTTATTATCCCTTGTTATAATTTGGACTTCAGACGGGGGCACACCTAGGGTGTTCTAAATCTGAAGTTTTCACTTTCTTTGGACGTGACAATTAATTTGCCGTCATGTGGTTGATTCCTTTCACCTCCCCGTAGGAAGCGGAATCACTTGCCTCCGCATCCACACACGGTTGTCACTAACGTTGTCCAAAGTATTACACTTTCACACAGTTATTCTATTTACACTTACACAAAACACTATTTACACATAGAAACACCTTTAATAACCGTACGCGTATCCTTAGGCCAGGGGAGCTCGCCCTCCCGTGAAATATAACTAATGTCCTGCATTAGGGGACTCCGCCGTCCCTGCTAGATTTAACTGCCTTTTTACAGTGCACGTATTTCTACCCGGGATTTCCTTTACGTATTAAAACAGAGGAGTCCGTACCCTCCTTCGGAATTTAACTACGTGCATCCCTCGCAACCGTAGAGGAGTCCGCCCTCCTTACAGAGTTTAACTGTGTTTCATTAACAGACGATTCTGTATCATCGCTTACGGAGTTTAACTGTTTTATGTGATCTGATCACCACTCACTCAGTACTGTTACAAAGAAATTCTACTCACTGACTCGACCTCCTGTCTGTCTTCTTCGGGAAAATCTCGTCAACCAGACGATGCCAATGGTGGTCGACAATTGCAGACACGATCAATCGATCGATCGGACCTTGGCCAAGGATTTACGTCTGGACTTGACGACCTCCGCCGGACACCTCCGGTGTTGTTGAGATCCCGGACGAGCCCCCAGTCAATGTTGGGTATTTTCTCCTCCAAACATTCTTAAAACCTTGATAAGACAAACAGAGTCAAGAAACACCAGTGAGACAGAAAGTCAAATTTATCTCGCGCGGAGTGCAGTCAGGCTGTACACCAAGGCTACACTAAAGTCTGGCCTGCTCTCCCGCTCTTTTTATTAGAGAAGCCCTCATCACATAAAAAAAACTTGTCCTAAGGGTGGGGGGGTGACGCAAGACAAGTTTCTTCCCGTAACATAAACACATACGTCAATAAGTGCAGCTGTAAGGAAAAACAGTTTCTTTCTTTTACTCTTATCGTCGAAGGTCAGCACATCTCGTTCGTCTGTTGCAGTTATCAGCTGTTCTGCATCTGCCTGAAGTGTCCTGTCCTTCACACTCCTTCACACTAAGCATCACATCACAACAGTCAAAACAACCTTCAGTTCTCTTACTCCCAGTTCAGCCTGACCCCGTCATGCTTCACTCCCAGTCATTAGCGGCTACAAAAACAAGTTGTATAATAATAATAATAAGTACATCCAGCTCTTCATTCCCAGTTCAGATTGACCCCAGCATGCTAAAACAAGGTTGAATAACACGTACAGTCTCAGGGTTAGGTGCAAAACAGCACAACACCGTTCTCATGAGAAAGAAGACAAAGGTACAAATGTTTAACAGTGATAACATATATACAAAATCTTTAACAGTCATGACCAACAGAAATGTGATACGTGACTTAATATTTATGTTTAACAGTAATCACAGGTGTATCTTTAGCTATGTCCTTTGTAAATTTGTGCTACATGCCCTGTCATGAAGCTGGATTCTAATGACTGTGGCAGAGAAGAGAACACTGGACAAACTGCTGGACATTATGGACGATGCCAGTCCCCCTCTGCACACCGTCATTAGCAACCAGAGGAGCCTCTTCAGCCACAGACTGCAAAACTCATTTGTCCCTCAGGCCTGTACAACTCCTCACTCGGGGAGGAGGAGTAACAGGAAGACAGAGGACGGGAAGGAGAGGAGCAGTTATAGCCAGTAAGACAGTATTTCTGGTATTTATATTTACATTTTATAAATTGTGTTCTACTTCTAACATTCTGTTTGCTTTTACCCTGTGTGCTGCTATCCAATGCTGCTGGAACCTCAATTTCCCTGAGGGAGTCTTCCCAAGAGATTATAAAGTTCTATCTAATCTACATATACGGTGCATCCATAAAGTATTCACAGTGCTTCACTTTTTTCACATTTTGTTAGGTGTAGCCTGGTGAAATTAACCTGGCACAGGACACAAATACCTTTTGGGTTCATTATTCTGAACAAATAAATCAGTGGGTTCGGTTCACAATTTGTTGTAAAGATGAAATACAAAATTGTTTAACAAAAAATAAAATCAGGAGCAGATCATTGAACTGTAGGGCTCCCCTCTTTTTCTAGAAACACTGACCCCTTATCCCTGACAAGAAACTATACCTTCTGAAAGTTTCCATTGCAAACACGGTGGCCTCACAAAATGTCCTTTAAACCCATCAAGACAAGACGTCCTAAATCTCATGGCCTCTTATAATAGTCCCAAATCTCACGTGATCCCAGGGGGTATCCTGCATACCGAAATGCCCTGATGTGGCCTTAATAATAATCTGCATTATGTTTTCCACCTGAGCTCAGCCACATGGGGTGTGCAGCCAGTACATTCTGAGTGCCGGTCCCAAGCCTGGATAAATGAGGAGGGTTGCGTCAGGAAGGGCATCCGGCGTAAAACAAGCCAACCCAACTATGCAGACTAAGAATCTAATTTCCATACCGGATTGGTCATGGCCACGGTTAACAACGTCCGCCACCGGCGCTGTTGCCCAACAGGGTGCTGGTGGAAATTGGGCTACTGCTGGGCAAAAACGATGAAAAGGAGGAGAACGTTTCCACAAACAGCGGGAGAAGAAGGAAACTAGAAGGGTGGAAATGAGAGTGGGAACTTTGAATGTTGGTAGTATGACTGGTAAAGGGAGAGAGCTGGCTGATATGATGGAGAGGAGAAAGGTAGACATATTGTGTGTGCGCAAGAGACCAAGTCGAAGGGAAATAAGAGCAGGAGCCTCAACGGTGGGTACAAGTTGTTGTACCATGGTGAGGACAGGAAGAGAAATGGTGTGGGGTCATTTTAAAGGAAGAGTATGTTAAAAGTGTGTTGGAGGTTAAGTGAGTGACAGGGTGATGATGAGTGTGAAGTTGGAAATTGAAGGGGTGATGATGAATATCATCAGTGCATATGCCCCACAGGTAGGTTGTGAGATGAAGGAGAAAGAAGATTTCTGGAGTGTGTTAGATGAGGTGGTGGAGCGTGTGCCTAAGCATGAAAGAGTGGTGATAGGTGCAGACTTCAATGGGCATGGTGGGGAAGGGAACAGAGGTGATGAGAAAGTAATGGGTAGATATGATATCAAGGATAGGAATGGGGAAGGACAGATGGTAGTTGATTTTGCAAAAAGGATGGAAATGGCTGTGGTGAATACCTACTTTAAGAAAAGGGAGGAGCACAGGGTAACATAAGAGTGGAGGAAGGTGCACAAAGGTGGACTACATTCTTTATAGGAGATGCAAGCTAAGGTGCTGTAAGGTGGTGGCAAGAGAGTGTCGCTAGACAGCATAGGATGGTTGCTTGTAGGATGACTTTAGAGGTAAAGAAGAAGAAGACAGTGCGAGCTCAACAAAAGATCAGATGGTGGAAGCTGAAAGAGGAAGACTGTTGTGTGAAATTTAGCGAGCAGGTGAGAGAAGCAGTGGTTGGAGGGGAAGCAATTTTGGACAACTGGAAAAGTACTGCAGATGTGGTGAGGGAGACAGCTAGGACAGTACTGGGTATGACATCTGGACAGTGGAAGGAAGACAAGGAGACTTGGTGGTGGAACAAAGAGGTCCAGGAAAGCATAAGGAGAAAGAGGTTGGTGATAAAGTTTTGGGATAGTTGGAGAGATGAAGAAAGTAGACAGGAGTACAAGGAGATGCGACGTAAGGCGAAAAGAGAAGTGACAAAAGCAAAGGAAAATGCATATTGCGAGTTGTACAAGAAGTTGAATAGTAAGGAAGGAGGAAAGGACTTGTACCGATTGGCCACACAAAAGGGACAGAGGTGGAAAGGATGTGCAGGAGGTTAGGGTGGTCAAAGATGCACATGGTAATGTGCTGACAAGTGAGGAGTGTGTGCTGAGAAGGTGGAGGGAATATTTTGAAGAGCTGATGAATAAAGAAAATGAGTGAGAGTAAAGGCTGGATGATGTGGTGAGAGTAAATCAGGAATTGTACAAGAGATTAGTAAGGAAGAAGTGATGGCTGCTATGAAGAGGATGAAGAGTGGAAAGGCAGTTGGTCCAGATGACATTCCAGTGGAGGCATGGAAATATCTAGGAGAGATGGCAGTAGAGTTTCTAACCAGATTGTTTAATAAAATCTTGGAAAGTGAGAGGATGCCTGAGGAGTGGAGACGAAGTGTGCTGGTTCCTATTTTCAAGAACAAGGGTGATGTGCAGAGCTGCAGTAACTACAGAGGCATAAAGTTGATCAGCCACAGCATGAAGTTATGGGAAAGAGTAGTAGAAGCTAGGCTTAGAAAACAGGTGAAGATCTGTGAGCAGCAATATGGTTTCATGCTGAGAAAAAGCACTACAGATGCAATGTTTACTCTGAGAATACTGTTGGAGAAGTACAGAGAAGGCCAGAAAGAGTTACATTGTGTGTTTGTGGACTTAGAAAAAGCTTGTGACAGGGTGCCAAGAGAAGAGTTGTGGTATTGTATGAGGAAGTCTGGAGTGGCAGAGAAGTATGTAAGGGTAGTGCAGGACATGTACAAGAATAGTGTGACAGCAGTGAGATGCGCAGTCGGAATGACAGACTCATTCAAGGTGGAGGTGGGATTACACCAAGGATCAGTTCTAAGTCCTTTCTTGTTTGCAGTGGTGATGGACAGGTTGACGGATGAGATCAGACAGGAGTCCCCATGGACTATGATGTTTGCAAATGACATTGTGATGTGTAGTGAGAGTAGAGAGCATGTTGAGTCTAGTCTGGAGAGGTGGAGATATGCTTTGGAGAGAAGGGAATGAAAGTCAGTAGAAGCAAGACTGAGTACATGTGTGTGAATGGGAGGGAGCCCAGTGGAATAGTGCAGTTACAAGGAGTTGAAGTGGTGAAAGTAGATGAGTTTAAATATTTGGGGTCAACTGTTCAAAGTAATGGAGAGTGTGGTAGAGAGGTGAAGAAGAGAATGCAGGCGGGGTGGAGAAAGGTGGCAGGAGTGATTTGTGACCGAAGAATATCAGCAAGAGTGAAGGGGAAAAGTTTACAAGACAGTAGTGAGACCAGCTATGTTGTACGGCTTAGAGACGGTGGCACTAACAAAAAGACAGGAGGCAGAGCTGAAGATGTTGAGATTCTCTTTTGGAGTGACAAGAATGGATAAGATTAGGAATGAACATAGAGGGACAGCTCAGGTGGGACGGTTTGGAGACAGTCAGAGAGGCGAGATTAAGATGGTTTGGACATGTGCAGAGGAGGGACCCAGGGTATATAGGGAGAAGGATGCTGAGGATGGAGCCACCAGGCAGGAGGAGAAGAGGGAGGCCAAAGAGGAGGTTTATGGATGTGCTGAGGGAGGACATGCAGTTGGTTGGTGTGACAGAGGAAGACACAGGACAGGGTGAGATGGAAACGACTGATCTGCTGTGGCGACCCCTAACGGGAACAGCCGAAAGACAAAAGAATGTTTTCCACCTGGCTACATATGTTACAGCCTTATAACAAAATCAATGAAATTAATTTTTCCTCAAAATTCTACACAAATGTGAGAAAATGTTTTTTTTTATTTGCAAATTTATGGGTACAGAAAGATTTCTGTTGCTTTGAAGGTCTGAATGAGCACAGTGGCCTCCATCATCCATAAATGGAAGAAGTTCGGATCCACCAGGATTCTTCCTAGAGCTGGCAGCCCGTCTAAACTGAGTAATCGCAGGAGAGGGGCCTTAGTCAGGGAGATGACCAAGAACCCGATGGCTACTCTGTCAGAGCTGCAGCATTCCTCTGTAGAGACAGAACTAACCATCTGTGCAGCAATCCAGCAATCAGGCCTGTATAGAGTGGCCAGATGGAAGCCACTCAAGGCATTGGCAGTGGAGAGTGTTGCTAGACAGCACTGGATGGTGGTTTGTACACTCTAATAAAGGAACCACTGTCTCAGCGAGAAAAATTGATGTAACAATTTCTATAAATTTTTTGATAGTTATTTCAACTGTCAACCGAGTTAATGCCACAAGACTTCTCTAGTTAAGTTGAAATAACTTTAAAAATCTTTGCAAATTGTAACATCGCTTTTTCTCAAGACAGCGGTTTATTTTTTAGAGTGTAGGATAAGTTTAGAGGATCAGATGGTGGAAGCTGAATGAGGAAGACTGTTATGTGAAATTCAGGTAGCAGATGAGACCATAGGGTGAGACAGGCACTGGATGTTGGTAAAACAATTTTGGACAATTGGAAAAGTAGACAGCTTGAAAGGTGATAGATGTGACAGTGAAAGGAAGATAAGGAGACTTGGTGGTGAAACAAAGATGTTCAGGAAAGTGGCTGGCAAAAAAAAAAAAAAAAGGGATTGTCAGAGAGATGAAGAAAATAGACACTAGTACAAAGATATCTGGTGTAAGTTGAAAAAAGAAATGGCAACGGCTAAGGAAAAGGCACATATTGAGCTATACAAGTTAAACACTAAGGAAGGAGAAAAGGATGTGTACTGATTGGCCACACAAAGGGACAGAGCTGGAAAAGATGTGAGCAAGTGTAAGGTGATAAAGGATACAGATGGTAATGTGCTGACAAGCAAATTGAGTGTGTTGAGAAGGTGGAGGGAGTATTTTGAGGAGCTAATGTATAAAATGAAAGATGGCTGGATGATGTGGAGAGAGAAAATCAGGAAATATAAGAGATTAGTATGGATGAAGGGAGGCTATGAAGTGGTTGAAGAGTACAACCCCTGGCAATAATTCTGGAATCACCGGTCTCGGAGGATGTTCATTCAGTTGTTTAATTTTGTAGAAAAAAAAGCAGATCACAGACATGACACAAAACTAAAGTAATTTCAAATGGCAACTTTCTTGCTTTAAGAAACACTATAAGAAATCAGGAAAAAAAAAAAAATGTGGCAGTCAGTAACGGTTACTTTTTAGACCAAGCAGGGGGGGGAAAAAAAGAAAAAAAAATGGAATCACTCAATTCTGAGGAATAAATTATGGAATCACCCTGTAAATTTTCATCCCCCAAACTAACACCTGCATCAAATCAGATCTGCTCGTTAGTCTGCATCTAAAAAGGAGTGATCACACCTTGGAGAGCTGTTGCACCAAGTGGACTGACATGAATCATGGTTCCAACACGAGAGATGTCAGTTGAAATAAAGGAGAGGATTATAAAACTCTTAAAAGAGGGTAAATCATCACGCAATGTTGCAAAAGATGTTGGTTGTTCACAGCCAGTTGTGTCTAAACTCTGGACCAAATACAAACAACATGGGAAGGTTGTTAAAGGTGAACATACTGGTAGACCAAGGAAGACATCAAAGCGTCAAGACAGAAAACTTAAAGCAATATGTCTCAAAAATCGAAAATGCACAACAAAACAAATGAGGAACGAATGGGAGGAAACTGGAGTCAACATCTGTGACCGAACTGTAAGAAACCGCCTAAAGGAAACGGGATTTACATACAGAAAAGCTAAACGAAAGCCATCATTAACACCTAAACAGAAAAAAAACAAGGTTACAATGGGCTAAGGAAAAGCAATCGTGGACTGTGGATGACTGGATGAAAGTCATATTCAGTGATGAATCTCGAATCTGCACTGGGCAAGGTGATGATGCTGGAACTTTTGTTTGGTGCTGTTCCAATGAGATTTATAAAGATGACTGCCTGAAGAGAACATGTAAATTTCCACAGTCATTGATGATATGGGGCTGCATGTCAGGTAAAGGCACTGGGGAGATGGCTGTCATTACATCATCAATAAATGCACAAGTTTGTTGATATTTTGGACACTTTTCTTATCCCATCAATTGAAAGGATGTTTGGGGATGATGAAATCATTTTTCAAGATGATAATGCATCTTGCCATAAAGCAAAAACTGTCAAAACATTCCTTGCAAAGAGACACATAGGGTCAATGTCATGACCTGCAAATAGTCCGGATCTTAATCCAATTGAAAATCTTTGGTGGAAGTTGAAGAAAATGGTCCGTGACAAGGCTCCAACCTGCAAAGCTGATCTGGCAACAGCAATCAGAGAAAGTTGGAGCCAGATTGATGAAGAGTACTGTTTGTCACTCATTAAGTTCATGCCTCAGAGACTGCAAGCTGTTATAAAAGCCAGAGGTGGTGCAACAAAAATACTAGTGATGTGTTGGAGCGTTCTTTTGTTTTTCATGATTCCATAATTTATTCCTCAGAGTTGAGTGAGTCCATATTTTTTTTCCCTCTGCTTGGTCTAAAAAAGTAACCGTTACTGACTGCCACAATTTTTTTCCTGATTTCTTATAGTGTTTCTTAAAGCCAGAAAGTTGCCATTTGAAATGACTTTAGTTTTGTGTCATGTCTGTGATCTGCTTTTTTTCTACAAAATTAAACAACTGAATGAACATCCTCCGAGGCCGGTGATTCCATAGTTTTTGCCAGGGGTTGTAGAAAGGCAGCTGGTCCAGATGACATTCCAGTGGAGGCATATAAATGTTTAGGAGATATGGTGGTGGAGTTTCTAACTGGATTGGATAATAAAATCTTGGAAAGTGAGAAGATGCCGGAAGAATGGAAAAGAAATGTGCTGGTTCAGATTTAAGAACAAGGGTGATGTGCAGAGCTGCAGTAACTAAGAGGCGTAAAGTTGATCAGCCATAGCATGAGGGTCTGGGAAATAGTAGCAGAAGCTAGACTTAGAAAAGAGGTGAAAATGTGAGCAGCAACATGGTTTCATGCCGAGAAAGACCACTACTGGAGGCAATGTTTGCTCTGTGAGTGTTGGAGAAGTATAGAGAAGGCCAGAAGGAGTTTTGCATTGTGAAAATGTGGTGCCACTCCAAGCTAAAATTGTTTAAAATTTTAAATTTCTTAAGGCAAATATGTCCCCCCAACCATTACCACCACCCATCATGCTGATTTGGATTGTTAGCAATAAGAAATGATTAAACGTCAGCATCCACCTTTTCACAGCCATAATGTTTGTTCCTTTTCGGAAAACATCTATTTTTATAAGTTTAAACTTATCCTTTGTCTGTACTGCACTTTACAAAATACGAGGTCTGTTAGAAAAGTATCCGACCTTATTATTTTTTAAAAAGCCATATGGATTTGAATCACGTGTGATTGCGTCAGACAAGCTTGAACCCTCGTGCGCATGCATGAGTTTTTTCATGTCTGTCGGTTGCGTCATTCGCCTGTGAGCAGGCTTTGAGTGAGGTGTGGTCCACCCCTCTCTATTTTTTATTGCGAATAAATGTCTGATTTGGAGCTTTGCTGCATCAATTTTTTTTCCAGAAACTGTGAGAGACCTCCAGGTGGACACCGTTCGAAAAATTAATATTGCTTTCAGGGACGATTTTATGGGGATTAAACAGATTACGGGGTGTTACTGCTGCTTTAAGGACGGCCCACAACTGCTGAGAGCGCGGTGCTCCCAGCGACAGGCTGACACCCCGCTGGAACAACCAGATCATTTCCAACGTGAAAGCTTTGTTGATGCGGGACCTCGTCTGACTTTCACAAAAAGGCAGAAGATGTGGACACAGCACTTTTTCCGGCACATTCCACCGTTACAGGAGTTTTTTTCATGGAAAGAAAAGCGGAGGGACGCGCCACGGCTCCGTTCATTACGCGGGACAAAACCACCTCGGTGTTGGCCTCTCAGGACAGCTTTCAGGTGGATTCCGGTTGCTTTCCAGTCGTGTGAATATCCGATTGTGATTGTGCATGAGCTGGACATGCCAGAACATGTCCCGTGAGGCTTCATCACGGCGTTGCTTTGCCGTGATGCCGCGACACGCGGAACTCCTCCGCATGTCTGTCTTAATGTGCTGGAAAAGTGCTGATGTCCACGTCTTTTCACAATTCCTGTGCTAGTCAGATGACATACCGGACCAAGACAGCATCCAGTTTAAAAATGAATGGCACATTTCACTGTTACAGGAGTTTTTGTCATGGAAAGAGAAGCTGCTCCACCGCGCGTCAGGTGCTTTTGTCCCGCGTAATGAACGGAGCCGTGGCGCATCCCTCCGCTTTTCTTTCCATGAAAAAAATTCCTGTAACGGTGGAATGTGCCGGAAAAAGTGCTTATGTCCACATCTTCTGCCTTTTTGTGAAAGTCAGACGAGGTCCCGGATCAACAAAGCTTTCACGTTGGAAATGATCTGGTTGTTCCAGCGGGGTGTCAGCCTGTCGCTGGGAGCACCGCGCGCTCAGCAGTTGTGGGCAGTCCTTAAAGCGGCAGTAACACCCCGTAATCTGTTTAATCCCCATAAAATCGTCCCTGAAAGCCATATTAATTTTTCGAAAGGTGTCCACCTGGAGGTCTCACAATTTCTGGGAAAAAATTGATGCAGCAAAGCTCCAAGTCCTTCAGACATTTATTCGCAATAAAAAAAATAGACGAGGGGGTGGACCACACCTCACTCAAAGCCTGCTCACAGGCAAATGACGCAACCGACAGGCATGAAAAAAAAAAACTCACGCATGCGCACGAGGGTTCAAGCTTGTCTGACGCAATCACACGTGATTCAAATCCATAAGGTTTTTAAAAAATAAGGTCGGATACTTTTCTAACAGACCTCTTATACATTAATCAGAAGCTGCAGAATCTATTTTGTTGATTAAATTAATTGTTCCTACAGTTGTAACATCTGCTTCTGAGGTAACTGCTGAAGATGAACTGATTACAGGAAAAAGGATTTTCTGTGCAAATGGTGACTGTGCAATAAGACCACGTGGAAATGTGGGGAAAGAACAAAGTGCCTTGTGTTCTGTCATTAAGACCCTGTGGGTAGGCTGGTGTAACACACACATTACAAGTGCTTTCTTACACTCAATTCCCCAGAATGACAAAGCCAAAACAAGATTTTAGATATTCCTTCACATTTATAAAAAATAAATAAAAATCACATTGCTATATAAAATCTGCCTTGTTGTCTCCCATGTACATGACAAATCCGAGCCTAGAGTTCATTTTTTTGTTTACAACCCCAATTCCAATGAAGCTGGGACGTTATGTGAAATGGAAATAAACAGAATGCGATGATTTGCAAATCCTCTTCAACCTACATTCAATTGAATGCACCACAAAGACAAGATATTTAATGTTCAAACTGATAAACTTTATTGTTTTTGTGCAATAAAAAGGGTAAGGATCTTACCGTGTGGGCTCAGGAACACTTCAGAAAACCATTGACAGTTGGTCGCTCATTTGAAATGGACAGATGCAAAGTGGAAAAGGGTGCTGTGGTCTGATGAGTCCACATTTTAAATTGTTTTTGGGAATCATGGACGTCATGTCCTCGGGACAAAAGAGGTAAAGTTCAAAAGGCAACATCTGTGATGGTATGGGGGGGTGTTAGTGTCCGTGGCATGGATAATTTACACATCTAGGAGGACTTCATCAAGAAAATGCAATTTAATTATTTAAAAATCATACAATGTGATTTAAAAAAAACAAAAAAAACATTCTGTCTCTCAGAGTTGAAGTGTATCCATGATAAAAAAAATTACAGGTCTCTCCATTCTTTGTAGGTGGGAAAACTTGCAAAATCAGTGGATCAAATACGTATTTGCCTCACTGTACCAATAAGTAAATCCTTTGTAATCAAATTATGTGATTGACTTTGATGTCACAAACATTGTGACATGTCATAACTAAGGAAAACACATATAAGAGGTGAGTGAAATTACACATCATGATGTCACTAAAACACTATGATATGTTGTTACTACAGGCTAAAAATATGACTTATTTAAACATTGTTTTAGAAACTATTCTTGCACGCTTAAATGAATTGTTGGTTCCAAGAGGGGCAGATAGCTCAGATACAGGTAGGTCCATATTAGAATATTTCACATGTGCACACTGAGGTTTTTTGCAGGTTGGCTGCTTTTCAAAAGCTATGGGGAAAATTATCTTGTTGAATGCAACATTCAAGTCTGCTCATGCAATCAAATGAAATGGTGACAAAAAAAAACACACACACACACATACATCTTCAACTGCTTAGTCCAATTAAGGGTTGCAGGGGCTGGAGTCTATCCCAGCAGTCAGAGTGCACCCTGGACAGGATGCCAGTCTGTCACAGGGCACCAAAAAAAAAAAAAAAAAAAAAAAGAGAAGAGAAATTCTTCACATAACTATTTCTCTGGGAAAAAACAAAAACAAAAAGAAACTCTTCCTGTGACTGGAAAATAACTGGCTTCCTTGCTGCTGGTGTTCCTGCAAGGATTCCACACAATCAGATCTATCAAAAACAAGCTCCTATCCACCAGGACCAGACTTTTAATATATGAGGTCTGTTAGAAAAGTATCGGACCTTTTTATTTTTTGCAAAGACCTGATGGATTTGAATCACGTGTGCTTGCATGAGCAAACCTTGAACCTTCGTGCGCATGCGTGAATTTTCACGCCTGTCGATTGCATAATTTTCTGGTTAAGCACCCTTTGTGTGGGACATGTGCAGTGCGCTCTGCGGGTTTTCATTTCAAGGAAAAAGACGGAACGACTAGAGCAGCGCCGCATCACATTTAACCAGAAACTGGGCGACAGCCAGGTGGAAGCCATTCGAATGATTCAGAAGGCTTTCGGTGACTTTTCAGTCGTGTGACTATCTGAGAAATTGTGGAAGAGGTGGGCATGTCACAGCATGTCCTGTGAGACTTCAACACGGAGGCGCTTTTGCGCCGCCGTCAGCAGCAGCATGAATTTCACCGCCAAATCTTCTGTCACAGTGGAATGTACCAAAAAAGTGCTGATGTCCACCTCTTCTGCAATTTTCGGATAGTCACACGATGGTCCCGCATCACCACAGCATTCACTTTGGAAGTGATCTTGTCGTTTCAGCATGTTGATGGCCGACCGGAGTGTGGCCCGCTCTCCACCGTTGTGCGGACATCTTTAAACCGGTTGTACCGCTCCTTAATCTGTGTGATGCCCAAAGCATCGTCACCGAAAGCCATCTGAATCATCCGAATGGTTTCCACCTGGCTGTCGCCCAGTTTTGGGCAAAATTTGATGCGGCGCTGCTCCAGTTCTGTGTTTCTCTTTGAAATGAAAATTCGCCGAGCGCACAGCACGTCCTTACACAAAGGCTGCTTACCAGGAAATGACGCATTCGACAGGCGTGAAAAAGTTCACGCATGCGCACAAAGTTTCAAGGTTGGCTCATGCAAGCACACGTGATTCAAATCCATCAGGTTTTTGCAAAAAATAAAAAGGACCGATACTTTTCTAACAGACCTCGTATTAAGACTTTAATCTGGAGCCAAATGAAGAGTGCATGTGCCTGACAGAAGATGGGGTGCTGGAAATGAACAAGTGGTGTCTGTCAGAACAGAAAGATTTTGGATGACTGAAGAGTGCAGCTATATCTTAAAACATCCTGTCAGGCCAGAAAAATATGAAGATTGCTGACCCACATTTGTCCAGGCTGTTCATTTCAAGAGTCGACATTAGTACTAGTATGCAGCCCAAAAAGGTGCTGTTGGACCACTGGACCAGTGTTTATGTCTACTCCTGACACTGACAAAGCTTTTGTTATTTTCAATAGCAGTGCATTAAAGCTGAAAGCTTCTTCTTCTTTGTCTTTCGGCTGTTCCCGTTAGGCGTCGCCACAGCAGATCAATCGTTTCCATCTCACCCTGTGCTCTGTATCTTCCTCTGTCACACCAACCACCTGCATGTCCTCCCTCAGCACATCCATAAACCTCTTTGGCCTCCCTCTTCTCCTCCTGCCTGGTGGCTCCATCCTCAGCATCCTTCTCCCTATATACCCTGGGTCCCTCCTCTGCACATGTCCAAACCATCACAATCTCACCTCTCTGATTATGTCTCCAAACTGTCCCACCTGACCTGTCCCTCTGATTTGTTCATTCCTAATCTTGTCCATTCTTGTCACTCCCAAAGAGAATCTCAACATGTTCAGCTCTGCCTCCTGTCTTTTTGTTAGTGCCACCGTCTCTAAACTGTACAACATAGCTGGTCTCACTACTGTCTTGTAAACTTCCCCTTCACTGTTGTACTCTTCAACCACACTAATCTCTTATACTTCCTGATTTTCTCTCTCCACATCATCCAGCCTTCTTTCATTTTATACATTCATTTGCGCCTCAAAATACTCCCTCCACCTTCTTAACACACTCACTTTGCTTGTCAGCACATTACCATCTGCATCCTTTATCACCTTACACTTGCTCACATCTTTTCCAGTTCTGTCCCTTTGTGTGGCCAATCAGTACACATCCTTTTCTCCTTCCTTAGTGTTTAACTTGTATAGCTCAGTCTGTGCCTTTTCCTTAGCCTTTGCCATTTCTTTTCTCAACTTACACCAGATATCTTTGTACTCGTGTCTATTTTCATCTCTGACAATCCCATTTTTTTTGCCAGCCTCTTTCTCCTTATACTTTCCTGAACATCTTTGTTTCACCACGAAGTCTCATCTTCCTTTCACTGTCACACCTATCACCTTTCAAGCTGTCTACTTTTCCAATTGTCCAAAATTGTTTTACCAACATCCAGTTCCTGTCTCACCCTATGGTCTCATCTCCTCCCTGAATTTCACATAACAGTCTTCCTCATTCAGCTTCCACCATCTGATCCTCTAAAGTTATCCTATACTCTAAAAAAAATGAACCGCTGTCTTGAGAAAAAGCAATGTTACAATTTGCAAAGATTTTTAAAGTTATTTCAACTTAACTAGAGAAGTCTTGTGGCATTAACTCGGTTGACAGTTGAAATAACTATCAAAAAATTTATAGAAATTGTTACATCAATTTTTCTCGCTGAGACAGTGGTTCCTTTATTAGAGTGTACAAACCACCATCCAGTGCTGTCTAGCAACACTCTCCCCTGCCAATGCCTTGAGTGGCTTCCATCTGGCCACTCTATACAGGCCTGATTGGTGGATTGCTGCACAGATGGTTAGTTCTCCTGTCTCTACAGAGGAATGCTGCAACTCTGACAGAGTAGCCATCGGGTTCTTGGTCACCTCCCTGACTAAGGCCCTTCTCCTGCGATTACTCAGTTTAGACGGGCTGCCAGCTCTAGGAAGAATCCTGGTGGATCCGAACTTCTTCCATTTATGGATGATGGAGGCCACTGTGCTCATTCGGACCTTCAAAGCAACAGAAATCTTTCTGTACCCATAAATTTGCAAATAAACAAACAAACATTCTCACATTTGTGTAGAATTTTGAGGAAAAAAAATTTCATTGATTTTGTTATAAGGCTGTAACATATGTAGCCAGGTGGAAAACATTCTTCTTTGTCTTTCAGCTGTTCCCGTTAGGGGTCGCCACAGCAGATCAATCATTTCCATCTCACCCTGTCCTCTGTATCTTCCTCTGTCACACCAACCACCTGCATGTCCTCCCTCTTCTCCTCCTGCCTAGTGGCTCCATCCTCAGCATCCTTCTCCCTATATACCCTGGGTCCCTCCTCTGCACATGTCCAAATCATCTCAATCGCACCTCTGACTGTCTCCAAACCATCCCACCTGAGCTGTCCCTCTGATATGTTCATTTCTAATCTTATCCATTCTTGTCACTCCCAAAGAGAATCTCAACATCTTCAGCTCTGCCACCTCCAGCTCTGCCTCCTGTCTTTTTGTTAGTGCCACCGTCTAAGCCATACAACATAGCTGGTCTCACTACTGTCTTGTGAACTTTCCCCTTCACTCTTGCTGATATTCTTTGGTCACAAATCACTCCTGCCACCTTTCTCCACCCACTCCCACTCTTGCTTGCCTCTACTGGTGGTTGGCTCTCACTGCGGTATTGTATCACTTCCTGTTCCGGAGCACAGCGGTATTTTTCTGTATCTGTTAGCTGTTTAATCTGCGCAGTTAGATTGATCTAGTTATCTAGATTACGATTTGTTTCCCAGTGTAATCTTTACGTGCCTTAACTAAAGCACTCCTTCTGCTGAATCACCTCTAAATTATTTACACATTATTCACTTTGCGTGTTTTTAGGAATCCGCTAGCTTAGCGTAGCTACTAGCTCTTAGCCGATTTAGCATGGCGGCTTCTCCTGTCTCTCCTGCACTTTTCTGCTCTGGGTGTGAAATGTTTAGTTATTCCTCGGCCTCCTTTAGCAGTAACGGTACTTGTAATAAGTGTAGCTTATTCGTAGCTTTGGAGGCCAGGCTGGGCGAATTGGAGACTCGGCTACGCACCGTGGAAAATTCTACAGCTAGCCAGGCCCCTGTAGTCGGTGCGGACCAAGGTAGCTTAGCCGCCGTTAGTTACCCCCTGGCAGATCCCGAGCAGCCGGGAAAGCAGGCTGACTGGGTGACTGTGAGGAGGAAGCGTAGCCCTAAACAGAAGCCCCGTGTACACCGCCAACCCGTTCACATTTCTAACCGTTTTTCCCCACTCGACGACACACCCGCCGAGGATCAAACTCTGGTTATTGGCGACTCTGTTTTGCGAAATGTGAAGTTAGCGACACCAGCAACCATAGTCAATTGTCTTCCGGGGGCCAGAGCAGGCGACATTGAAGGAAATTTGAAACTGCTGGCTAAGGCTAAGCGTAAATTTGGTAAGATTGCAATTCACGTCGGCAGTAATGACACCCGGTTACGCCAATCGGAGGTCACTAAAATTAACATTAAATCGGTGTGTAACTTTGCAAAAACAATGTCGGACTCTGTAGTTTTCTCTGGGCCCCTCCCCAATCAGACCGGGAGTGACATGTTTAGCCGCATGTTCTCCTTGAATTGCTGGCTGTCTGAGTGGTGTCCAAAAAATGAGGTGGGCTTCATAGATAATTGGCAAAGCTTCTGGGGAAAACCTGGTCTTGTTAGGAGAGACGGCATCCATCCCACTTTGGATGGAGCAGCTCTCACTTCTAGAAATCTGGCCAATTTTCTTAAATACTCCAAACCGTGACTATCCAGGGTTGGGACCAGGAAGCAGAGTTGTAGTCTTACACACCTCTCTGCAGCTTCTCTCCCCCTGCCATCCCCTCATTACCCCATCCCCGTAGAGACGGTGCCTGCTCCCAGACTACCAATAACCAGCAAAAATCTATTTAAGCATAAAAATTCAAAAAGAAAAAATAATATAGCACCTTCAACTGCACCACAGACTAAAACAGTTAAATGTGGTCTATTAAACATTAGGTCTCTCTCTTCTAAGTCCCTGTTGGTAAATGATATAATAATTGAACATATTGATTTATTCTGCCTTACAGAAACCTGGTTACAGCAGGATGAATATGTTAGTTTAAATGAGTCAACACCCCCGAGTCACACTAACTGTCAGAATGCTCGTAGCACGGGCCGGGGCGGAGGATTAGCAGCAATCTTCCATTCCAGCTTATTAATTAATCAAAAACCCAGACAGAGCTTTAATTCATTTGAAAGCTTGACTCTTAGTCTTGTCCATCCAAATTGGAAGTCCCAAAAAACAGTTTTATTTGTTATTATCTATCATCCACCTGGTCGTTACTGTGAGTTTCTCTGTGAATTTTCAGACCTTTTGTCTGACTTAGTGCTTAGCTCAGATAAGATAATTATAGTGGGCGATTTTAACATCCACACAGATGCTGAGAATGACAGCCTCAACACTGCATTTAATCTATTATTAGACTCTATTGGCTTTGCTCAAAAAGTAAATGAGTCCACCCACCACTTTAATCATATCTTAGATCTTGTTCTGACTTATGGTATGGAAATAGAAGACTTAACAGTGTCGTGGTTCGTCTTTAGTCTTCTCGGGATGTCGTCTTTTAGATAACACAAACTAATTGCAAGTGATATGCTAGAAAAGGACACAACACTTTAGAATAATTCAGCCTTAAGCAAGATAAAATGCACAGAGTTTTTAAGTTTATTTAAGCCTTCGACACAGAGCTTAGACAAACTGAGTCCTCTAGAGAGACTGAATATGTGACCACCGCGCTCATCTATTTATTGGAGACCCGCGGGCATCGCTCCTCCTTCGACTTTTTTATTTATTTCATTCCCAAGACATGGTTTTCTATTGGAAGCGTCCTCTAGTGAACCCTAAGCAGGTGTTAAGCCATTATTTCAATGTGACAAACGCTCCCATTAAAACGTGAAGGATTTACAACTGATTTTTTTAAAAGACCTTCAGCCACAGGTGCAGCTGGCCTGAGGCCCCCCGCACGTGGCCTCAGCCACAGGTGCATCTGGCCCGAGGCCCCTCGCACGTGGCCTGCGGGAAAGCACCTAAAAGGCCTTGGAAAGCCCCTGACAGACTGAATGACTAATAGAGCCCTTTTTTTGGGTTGAACACCTGCTAGTTCAACCAGAGGACATACAGTTCGGATCAGGACACTTGATAGTTCATCATAGTTCAAATAAGGACCTAAAAATTCTTCTACAGTCCCTCCTCTGGGACTCGAAAGAGTCCCATTACATCAACTATACTCTTGGGTTGTTTACTGACAAGACATCCTCATTTGTGCATTGCAATAAAAAAGAAAAACACATCACTCGAATTACTGATAACTCTGGTGCGGATATGAATATAAGTGATACTTCACACGGTAAATATATTGAAGTGCAGGTGAACCTACATACTAAGGCACAAGGTGATCAATTAGCTGGATTATATCAACGCAAGGTGACATTCAAACATTGAGTTTTGGTGTAATTCAAGGCACTTAAAATGGCCACATAAAACAAGTTACAGCAACCTCTTAATCATGGCAAAGTAAAGGCATTACATTGACATTAGTGCAACCAATCATCTTCTGGCATCTATTGTCTCACTCAACCAGAGGCTCCAACCCATTATACTTGGTTCTACATATTATTTTGTTAAAGCGTCACACATTTATTACTTAAATGCATCAAATAACCCCTACGTTACCACTATTTAGTCAACCAATCAAGAAACTATTCTAAGGTTAGTGCAGCTATGTCTAGTTAAATGATAAACACCATAAATGGTTTCCCTTCATGTCCGTCCTTAAGTCATTTGCCTTAGTCAATCATATAATGGTTTTCATTATAGGCCATTTCTCAACATTCTCCACTTTGTTTTTCTTCTTTGTCAGCTTGTTTTCTAATGCCCTTTTTGGCCAGACGCCAAATTTAGGCGATGCATGTCTCTTGAGGCATGCTATAATTTAAGAAAAAGGGGTCCCTATGGTGCATCTTTACTACTAAATCTACAAACACGCCGTGTAAGGGTCCCCTTTTTATAACTTTGCAATGTGATATCTATGTGTACGCATTTAGCTCTATCTGTGTTATGCAGATGATGGTAAGGACAGACATTTACCCGACCTTCGTTACTAACATATATCCTTTGTTTTTATTTACACTCAGATTTCTGAAACCAGTCCGCAATTCAAACTCAAGAACCAAGATCATAGTCCGTGTTCAGTGCCATTACGTCAGTCCGCGCTCCTCAGCATTTACTCAGTGTCTGAAGTTTTGGGAGAAGTTGGGGAATATGGGGAGGTTGGCCTTTCAGGGGTAGTGGGGGAAGGATCAGGAATTCTGGCTTTCAGACAGTCGTGCAGTTCTCTGATGGATCTTTCCAGCTCCTTGTGCTGCTTGGCCAGGTTGTACAGGGCCCCCAGAGAATTCTTGCCCACATTCAGGGTGGTGGTGGCCAGCCCTAGCTGTTCCCTTTCCATATGCTCCATCATGCTGGCTAGCATGTCCATACTAGACTGAAGACCACACAGTTGAGTATGGAGGCCCTCCTGAGCACAAGAGATGTTGGCATTGTCACGGTGTATCCTTAACAGGTATGCAGCTGTCTGACTCAGTTGTGGCATGATTTCCTCAAATAGCCCATGGGGAATGTGATTTGTGAGGGGCAGGAGCTGCTCCAAGGTTTTTGGAACAGACTCTTGTGGAAGACGAAGCTCTCGAACCAAGATTGCCATGTCCAGTGGGGTGACCATGACCAGATTAAGGTTGTGCAGTCCAGGGGACAGGAAGTACAAGGGGGAAGGCATTTCGTGTGTGGGGGGAGTATTGTTGATGTCGCACAGGCAAGTGGTTGGGACACTCTGGGCATTTAGCAGCCTGTACAAAGCTCCCCTCTGTCATGGTGGGTGAGTTCGGCTAAGGTCCACCCCTGCTGATCCTCCTCCAGAGGCACTGGGCTGATCAGAATATCTCTCCTGCCTTGGGGGTGGAAAGCTGGGGACAGGTCCTAGCAGTGAATTGGGTCTAGGATGCACTCGGGCAGTTGCTGCATATGGCCGACCTTGGCTGCCTCCCCTGGAGGGTATCGTTGCCACTGGCACATGTGACTGTCTCCATGGCATCTGCGGAAGGGGTGTGTTCCTGAGTCCAAAGGGTCCTTCAGGTGATGGTGGAGTCCTCGGGCCGACTCTTGCTGCAGGCAGATTCTGTGAAGCCGTCATCGCCAGGTGCTGGAACGATGAAGATCCTTCTGTTGCCAACTGGTTTAGCTGCTGGATGGATGGCGGCTGTGGCGACCAATCATGTCTCGACCATCCCTCCTGTATATCCTCTTCTCCAAACAGTTCTGAGAGTCCAATCAGACTTGATAGAGGCAGATCAGGCATAGGTCCCTGATCAGGGGAGTCTGGTCTCTCAGCCATACTCCTGTGTCCTAGTAATATACATATACGTTCATTATTACAGCTCCATGTCATTCTTTCAGATATTGTCTATCCTATCCCTCATTTTTGTGGGTGCATGTGTGTGAATGTAAATGTGCGTGCATGTCTTCTTCCTCGTCTACAATATCACCAAGCACGGTCCATCCCAGTCCTCCCTATCTGGGGTATACGCCACAATATTAGGGAGCTGGGGGCTGTCGGGGAGGATAATTGGTATTTCATCCATTTCCATATATTCTGGTTCTCTGTCTGTTTCGTTTGTGCTTTCTTCTAGAGCTGGGATGGCTAACAGTGGGAGCTGTCCTACTGTGGATGAAATCAATTTATTGACCAGAAATTTTATCAAGGGAATACCACAACATATTACCAGCAAGACCGCCACCCCTGTTAGTGCCAAGACTACACCTATCTGGTATAACCAGTCTTTCCATGATATCCACCCTCTCCTTAGAGTCCCAAACAGTGAAAATAGTGGGCCAATATTCATTCCATTCCCTACAATGTATCCAGAATCGTCAGTTTCATTTCTCCCTCCTATGGAGTTACTTAACAGTTCCTGTTGCATCTCTTCAAGTGTGATTAAGAGCTCTGTCAAATTTCCGTCTTCCCCTGTATGCATGGGAATAGCTGTGCAACATTCGGTGGCTTTGATCATAATACAACCTCCTTGTTCATCAGCCATCATCATCTCGATAGCTAATCTATTTTGCATTGTCATTAGCGAGGTGGCGTGCAGTTGTTCGGTTAAGGCTCCTACTGCTGCCAATGTCCAGTTCAGGTATCTTTGCTGATTATACCACAAGTAATTAATCCACTGCACCTCCTGGAACCTAGAACGGATTTTTGGAGTAACCCCGAACAGAGCCAATGCCCATCCCCATTTATCCGCGTCTTCATCTGCTTTAACTCTGCTACTGTCTATGGCTTCTAACTGTCGGGGTATCCCTTCTGGTATCCCGTTTCTTACTGTGACATTGTAGTCTGTTTTAAGTGTCATTATTCCTCTTTTCTTACGAAGTTTCTGTGGCATGGGTTGTATTGAATTTGGCATTTCAATTACTGTTATAGCTCCTGTGAGCATCACAGGAGCACAAAGGCCTTTCCAATTAGGGGACAGCGATGACAGGAGTTTCATTCTTTGTCCGCATATCCAAAAGATGTCAGCTAAGGGTACCGTTCCCTTAGCTAAATTTGGAGTAGATACCCATGAAGCATGGGTGAGATTCAGTCCAATTACAGACCCCCCTATGGCCGGTACTATTTGTTCACACTGTATGCCTGCTGCTGGCAGGGTGTGACAGACGGTAATGTTCCATGCTGTTTTGGCCGGTTTGTATTCTTGCTGCTTTTGCATACACTGTATGTGGTGTTTTGACTGGGTCGTCCCTACCTGCCAATCGCTTATGTATTGTGCTACTAAGCCTTTAGCTATACAGAATGGGTGTATCATCCCTTTCTCTATTTTAATCATAGGTGGAACGGTTCCTTCTGTACTTGGCACTGGACAAAGTTTACTGTCGGCAGCATATTTTTCATCACCTACTGCCATTTTCATAACACATTGTGTATAGCACTCTGCTTGGTCTGAGTTATGTTGGGGGCTCCTATAACAGTTGTTGATATCAGGTAGGGGTTTAGCCTGAGGTATCACACCTTTCGGGTGACAGGCTATGCAAGGCTTTTCACTGATCTGCCTAGCCGAAAATTTCAACCATTGGTAAAATAAATTGGTCTTCAACCCTTGTGTGCGGGCTAGGTCTGTACTGGGATCCCATCTCCCTAAGTGACTGCTTGTTTCTAGGCTTCTAATTGTCCTCTTTTTCCTTGGTTTGATTTTTACCCATTTTGTGGCTTCATGTACTGTAACAGTTACGTCTTGCTTGGTTTCCCTGCATCCTCCTTTATCACAAATTACCTCTATGTTGAGTGTTCCCTCCTCTTCACATTTGATGCTAATGGCTTCGCCTAATATGTAATCCCCCAGCTTTCCCTGTATTCCTATGTTCTTGTAGGCTTTTGATTTAATGTATACCAAATTATATGTTTTTCCTGTGTTTAGAATGCCTTGTTTAGCTGCTATTGCGGCCATGGCCATGGCACAGTCCGTTGTATGTTTTGGATGTCTATTTTCTCCCATACTGACCACCAGTAGTATTGTCAATCCCTTGAATAATTCCTTAATCATTGCTCTGATGACTGTTGAGATGTGCTACTAGATGTGCTACTGAGTGAGCCGTCACTAGATGAGCTGTCACTAGGGATGTGTGGTGTATCTGTGCTTTGTCTGGGTTGTACTTCCTGTGGTTCTTCTGTCGGTAAATCTACTAAGTTGCTGTCCGAGTCTGATGTCTCCTGTGGCCTGTCTATCTGTCGGTCTGTATTTCTGTCTGTCTGTTGGCCTGCGTCTCCAGTTGTTTCTGAGTCTGCATCTGAGTCTGTCGCTGCTCTATCTGGCAGGGATCCACTACTCTCTGAAGCTGTGCGTCGTCTTTGTTCAATCAGTCTCTGTGAGCGCCTTGGCCGGTGTTCGCCTGGCTGCAGGGAGGCATGGCCTTCCCTCGGTGCTTCTTCTGGCTGCAGGGAGGCGTGGCCATCCCTCGGTGCTGCTGTAGGGTCTCTGGCTTCTCTTGCTTCCCCCCTTGGCCCGGCGGCTCTGCCAAGACGAGCTTGCCGAGGCCGCAGGGGCGCTGGGCCACCAACCCTACAGCAGTGGTTTAAATGAAACCAAGTGTCCTTACCGTCTACTTTGACTGCTGTACGTGAGGCAAGAATAACTTTAAAAGGACCTTCTCGGCGGGGCCTGTCCCACTTCTTTTTGAACACTTTGACGTAAACCAGATCACCAGGCTGGATGCTCTGATTTTCGAGTGGAATCTCTGCTTCTCTGTCTTCTGTAGCACCTTTGACCTGCAAAAAGATAGTTTTGTGTATTTGGGTTAACTGTCTCAGATAATTATGCCATTCGTCTTGTAGCTGCTCCAGTGATGGTCCTTCGTAGGGTCCTCTCAGGTATGGAATAGGCATCGGCCGACCTGTAAGAGCTTCAAATGGTGTCAAATGGGTTAGTCGGTTAGTTTGTGAGCGCATTGACAATAAAGCAAGCGGCAACGCATCCAGCCAGGTTAGTTTGCCATTGCTGTCTGCTATGATTTTTGCTAGTTTGTTCTTTAAAATGCCATTAGCCCGTTCCACCGCCCCATTTGATTGAGGGTGATAAACACACCCAAACTTCTGTTTGATACCCAATTGTTTGAATGTTTCTTGTGTAACCTTGGCTACAAAAGCCCTACCGTTGTCAGATGAGATAGTATCTGGAATGCCAAATCTTGGAAAGACATCTCGGCACAAGAATTTGGCTACCGTTTTATGGTCTTGATTTGCAGAGGCTACTGCCTCAATCCATCGGCTGAATCTGCATATCACTACCAAAACATATCTCATTCGTTTAACTCGATTTTCAGCTCCCATGTCTATGAAATCCATCATAAGATGTCTGAATGGCCCATCAGGGACCGGAATGTGGGCTAAAGGGGCTGTGAATGATTTCCGGACATTGTACTGTGCACATACCTCACACTCATTCAACAAACGGTCCACTGTAGCTGCCATATATGGTGACCACCAGACAGCTTTTAGTTTGTTCATAATTTGGACTCGCGAACAATGATCGGGTCCGTGGGCCCAAATGATTGCATGTCGTAATAAATTGGTGGGTAACACAAAATGTCCATGACTACTGCGCCACAGCTTGTCCGCTGGCCCCTGACTGCGTGTCTCAATAGCGCCTCGTTAACCCACATTCGTTTTTCTTCTCCACTGGCCCTACTTTGAGCCACTATCAGTTCGTCAAGTGAAACCAGTGGGGCACAATCTTGGATGGTTAGCAGGGGAAACATATTTTCTCCTTGTGCTCCTTTGCGAGCTGCGTCATCTGCTAGGTTGTTACCTTGAGCTATGATGTTATTATTCTTTTGATGACCTGCACATTTAATGATGGCTACCTCAGACGGTAATTGGAGAGCTTGTAACAGTTGGGAAATCGCTTCTCCATGAGTGACAGGGGTGCCATCTGCTCTCAGGAATCCCCTTTGTGTCCAAATGTTTGCATGTACATGACATACGCCATAAGCGTAGGCTGAGTCTGTGTAGATATTAACACGTTGATCTTTAGCTATCTGGCAAGCCATAGTTAAGGCTTTGATTTCTGCCAGTTGGGCTGAACAAGGCTGATCAATTCCTTGGGACTCCAGTAATTCAAAGGTCTCGCCATCCGTGTTTAGTTTAACAATCCCCATACCCGCATGCAATCCTGCGGCATCCCGAAAGCATGAGCCGTCCACGAACAGGGTTAGATCTGCATCTATGGCGTGATTATACAAATGTTCTCTGGCTCTCAAAAATTTCTCTGTCTCTGCCACACAGTTATGTGGAGTACCATCTAACGGTGTGGTCAATTTGGTGGCGGGATTCACTGTGTGACAACGCTGTATTGTTATTTCTGGAGCGGACAACACAACTTCATATCCAGTGCGTCTAGCTTGTGTTAAGACAAAACGTTGACTGGTTAGCAGGGCATGTAACTGATGCGACGTATACAACGTTACTGCATGTCCCATGATCATGGATGATGCTTTTTGAAATGCAAAGGCAGCTGCTGCTAGACCCTGATAGCATGGTGGCAATCCTGTTTCAATGTTGTCAAGCTTTGTACTATAATAGGCCAATGGTTGTTTTCCTTCATTTGTTTCCTGCATTAGTACAGCACAAGCATAACCAGCTTTTTCAGTAACATACAAATGGAAAGGTTTCCCATAATCTGGGTTACCTAACGCGGGAGCAGATTGCATGTCTGTTTTCAGGGCCTCAAAAGCTCCCGTTGCCTCATCTGTCCAGACGAGGAGAGCTGCATTGCTTGTTTGCCCCACTGCTCTAATCATGGCATGCAAAGGTGCAGTTTTTATAGCATAATCACAAATCCACGGCCGACTGTACCCTGCCATCCCAAGGAGTGAAAGCATCTGTCCCACTGTTTGGGGTTTGGGAGCCTTGATTATAGCCTCCACTTGGCTTGGGGCTATACATCGCGTGGTCCCACACAACTGTCTTCCCAAGTATTCTACTTGTTGTTTGCAGAACTGCAATTTGTCCTTACTTACTTTATGACCTCCATCTGCCAATGCATGCAATACAATTAATGAATCTTTTTCACACTGTTCTTGAGTCTCTGATGCAATAAGGATATCATCCATATATTGCACCAATGTACTGGGTATGTCAAGGTGTTGTAAATCTTCAGCCAGGACTTTGTTAAAGATGGCTGGGGACAGGTTCAGTCCCTGAGGTAGCCGTGTATACGTTAGCTGTTGTCCCAGAAATGTGAATGCAAACAAATGTTGTGAGTCTGGGTGCACAGGCACACTGAAATAGGCTGAACACAGATCGATTACTGTGTACCATTTTGCTCCAGCAGGGATGCTTGATAGTATAGTATGCGGATCAGGTACTATAGGTGCATCCATTTCTATTATTGCATTGATAGGACGCAGATCATGTACCAGCCGATACTCTTTGGTATTGTTTTTAGGGATAGGATAGATAGGAGTATTGCATGGGCTTGCAGTTTTTATTAAAACTCCAGCTGCCATTAGTCCCTTAATTACTGGTTTTATGCCTTCAATAGCCTGAGGTTTTAATGGATACTGCCTTTGGTGAGGCAGTTTTGCTCCCGGTTTTACTTTTACTGGTAAGGCTGTTTTTACTAGTCCTACATCTGTTTTGCTTTTGGACCACACCACTGGTGGTATTTGCTCTAACAATTTTTCTTGTTGGGCCGATAACACCATCTGTCCCTCTGGTCTAGGATTGAGCTCCACTTTTTGAGCTATAGCCTCATTTACTTTTAAATTAATTCGTATAAACTGCTGGTCTTTTGACAGATGTACTTGTGGACTTTCCATGTTTTGCCATTCTTCAACTTCTGAGGCTGTCTTTACCATTGGACCTAGGTCATGGGATTCGTACTTTTCTGAGACTAAAAGGGTCACATGAGGCGTGGCATTCGGCACTTGATACCATTGTTGTTCAGCTGAAGTTAGCTTGACAGAAGCTGCGGCCCCTTGGGGGCCTAAATAAATTTCTGTGGTGGTTATGTGAAACAGCCGTTGATTCATCAATGCATCCCAGCAGCATGCATAGTCAGTTTGTTCTTGTTTGGCATCGAACATCAGGGTGACATGTAAAGGTAAACTAGGTGTATATACTGCTTCATAGTGTTGTTCTGCCCAGAGCTTCCATTTTTCCCATTCCAGTTGAAGATTTGAATTTTCTGGTTGTAACTTCAGCCAGTATACCATGGGTTGCACAGGTCGGACCTTATTTTCCATGTCCATAAGCACCATAATGTTGGCGAGTGCTTCGTCAGGAAAGTGTATTTGCAGTCCTTGATGGGTACACACTATCTGGGTTTGTAGCTTACATAAAATGTCTCTTCCCAGCAAATTCACAGGTGTATTTTGTGAGTATAACAGGGGTGCTTCAATTGTTTTTCCTGCAATCGTTACAGGAAGTGGGCGTGTAAAAGGTATTATTTGAGTCTTCCCAGAGAAGCTGATGGTCTTAATTACAGACCCAGAGAGGGGGAGATGAGTGCCTATTTTCCCTATGCAAGAGTATGTTGCCCCTGTATCCACCATGAAAGGGAAATCTCTGTTTTGTATATTAACAGTGACGGTTGGCTCTTCCTTAGGTATCATCGAAATAGCCAATGCCACCGTTTCCCCCTCTGTCTTCTCTAGGCCCCCCTATTGCCAATAGGCAGAGGGTCCAACCCAAGGCCGGGCCGGACAATTTCTCATTCGATGTCCAGGTTGTCCACAGCTCCAACACTCATTAGAGGGTTGATCCCCTATTGGGGGTGTTGGTCCCATAGGCGGTCCCGCTTGACTGTTCCTGGGAGCTGAGTTCTGGAATCTGCGTCCAAATGAAGGTTGGCGAGATCCTCTTCGCCACCCTCCTCTTTGACCTTGAAAGTTCCGTGACTCTCCTCTCCACCCATGACTGTAGGTGGGTCCATTTCTGGGTGCGCCAGTGCTATGGTAGTGATAGTGATGCTCCACTGGTGCTGAGACCTCTCCTGTAGGAGTGCTTCCTGCTGCTCCTTGGGGGCTCTGTGTGGCTGTTACCACAGGTGCCTGTATGGTGGCAGCAGTGTTTGCCGTAGGGCCTGTGCTTGCCGGCTCAGAAGGAACAGGGGTCATCATTGGTGCCTGGGTCTTTGTTTTTTCTTTCTTGACTTTGGTTAGCTCTCCCAACTGCATCTGCACCAATTTTTTCGTCAGGGATTTTGCTGCATCATCTTCTTTTTGTTTTTCTTTCTTGTAGATTTCAAGATGGTGACAAATATGCTCAGAGTATAAAGCCCAATTCATTTTCGATAGTCCCACGACTCCATCTAGGGCTTTCTGAACCTCATCTGGTAGAGCCTTTTTTACAGTTATTTTAAACAGGATTTCAGTTGCTGGAGAATGGTTCCATGCATTTCCTGTTTCCTCCGCCCATCTCTTCTGGAATCGGTGCAGGAACTTCTTTGGGCACTCTTCAGGTGTCCACTCCTCATCATCCAATTTAGAGGGATCCAAGACCTCAGGGTACTTTCTTCTCAGTCCTTCCCACATGGAGTTTCTATAGCGATTAAAGGGTACTTCATCATGTTGATTAGTGCCCATCATCTGTGTTAGTCCAACCTTTCCTGCTAATTCTTCAGTGTCATGTTTTCCCATGACATGCATTAGCAAGGCTTTTATGTCACCTAAAGACAAGGTTACCCCTGCAGTGCCTTCTTCTAAGGCAGTTATCCATCTCCCAGCTCCTTGGGTGATGTCTGGCAGCCTGTTGGCCAGCCCCACCATGTCTGTCCAGCTCCATGGGGTATACACATGATGACCATTCCTGACCACCAGTGGGCATATGAGGTCTTCGTCCTCCTCTTCTTCTGTGCGGGCTCCATACTGTCTTCCAGATCGAGTGCGACTGACTGGTTCCAGGCAGTCCATCCAGTCAGTTATATTCTGTTCTAAAGCCGCTATGTCTTTGGCTACACATTGTTGTCTTTGCCTTAGTCGGGCCTCTTTTGCACTCTCAATGATGATCTCACCAGAAATTTTTCGGGTGGGTGGCTGTATAATGTGATTCCCTTGATTGGGCGTCGATTGTTGTAATATTCTTCTTTCCTCGGCGTCCCTATGTCTTTGTATTCTTTCCTTCGCTAGCCGAAGCTGCTCAGCTAGTTCTTCATTATCTCTTCTGGCCAGATCCAATGTGTCACAGAAGCTCTTGTGCCACTCTTCGGAGCCTCTATAGCCTGTGAAGGTCCAGTCGGCTGACTTATGGTGGGAGGGGATGGTTTTCAGTGGACCTCGATGTGCAGGCGGAGCCTTCAGGTCTCTCTCTTTATCCTCGTCTGCCTCCGTGTCACTGTTATTTGTGGCCCCCCCTGCTGGTCGTGGTGAGCGACCACCTACTTTCGGACTTGGAGACCTTGTATGATCCATTTGACAGACTGAGGACCTGTCTCCTTGTGGCTCTCGAGCTTTTAGTGTCAGTGTGAATTTGCCCTCCACATCCATGCCTTGGTCCTCTTCACGAGTTCCTAATACAAATTGTCCAGCTGTCCTTCCCATATCATGACGTTTATATGGGGGTGGCTCTGCTTCCCAGCTCGGTGCACTGGCTTTAGTGTCTTTGGATCTTTCCTCTGTCATTTTTTCTCTTTTCTGCTGTAGCCTCTGTGCTTCCTGCTTGAACAAGGCCAAAACTTCTTTTTCTTCAGTGCGTTTTTTGTTATTTACGTTCTTCTGCTGATCTTTAATTTCTTTTTTCTGTATCTCTACCGCAACTGCTTCACACATCACCGGATCAAATGATCCCACCAAAGGCCATTGCCTGCCCCCATGTGACCTTTTGTGCCACTTTCTCATACATTGGTTGGCCTTAGTGCGTTTTCCTGGATATTTTCTTAGTACTAAGTCTAGCGGGGTACTTTCCTGACCTTGACCTTGAGAGTTACCCATGTAACCCTGACAAACGCTATGTGAGATGTTTCTATGGTGCTCTGGTAGTCCCTCAGGGGCTGTCCTGATCCAGACCAATAACTTGCTGGCTGTAACACCTGTTTTGTATTTTAAACCCTTAAAAGGATTAAATTTCCAACTGTTTTGCCCGTCTTCTTTTTCTTTAACTAAATATGAAAATTTACCTGTTTCCCACCGAACCTTCCTTGGGACCACAGTCAGAGTCAACCTAGGAAACAGTTCTTCACCTGGATCGGTTGGTAGTGTTATTAAATGATTTAATGGTATGCTAATTTCTTTATTAGGATCAGCACAAAGCAGCTCCAGCCACGGGGTTAAACCCTGATGCCACAGACGTCTTATCAGTCAAACTGTCAAATGTTTTGCGTAATATTTTAAAGAAAAGTACTTTAATTCATGTATTAAATTACAAGATGAACAGTATCTGTGAATTGAGCAAAGCTAATCTGAGTTCATAATTTCAAATTCTTTTTGAAAATGCTGAGAATCTCTACATTGTCTGGTGAGAGGGGAACAATAATAATTTTATTTGCGAACCTTTCAGGATAAGAGCATCCCAATTCATCCAGATCAGTGGTGTTGCCGAGAAGATGCTTCGAGAAAGTCTGGGATACTGGTTATTTTGCAGAGCTGTAGCCTTTTTCCACCTCAGCTTTTTCCACGTTATGCGCTTTGAGTGCAATGCTCTGTTTAGCCAGTTTAAGAGTGTACCAAGACGACGGATACTTTGTCCTCAACTCCTTGACTTTGAAATCAACACCATTATAACTTTAAAAACAAGTCACCATGACATAAAATCACACTTATGTGAACTTTGCAATTAATCTGTGGTTCTCATGCCTGCCTAATCCTGGGTTGATTGGTACAGACCAAGGATGAACATTGTTTAAGTTAAGCTGTACTGGTCCATCTGCATCATCAGACTTTCATAAAAGTTCAAAGGTCAGAGCGAGTGAACTTTACCTCTGGGATCAAATTATTTAATCAACATGTCAGATCATGGTTAAGCAACATAACTAGTAAACCTTCCAGTTTGAAGTTTACATTCAGTTCACAATTTGCTAGTACTGCCAAAGTAGTCCACTCTTGCTCAAATGAAAATAACTTGCTTGATGCCTTTTATTGTCATTGTCTTGTAGGGCAGCAACACAGGTCTTCTATCTTAGATGATCTTTAATAATCGTTTCAATTATACCTCAGGTATAGCCTATTTTTTGTAGTTCTGCTCCCACAGTCTGTCTCCACATTTTTTTTTTTTTTTTTTTTTTTTTTCTCCACATTTTTTTTTTTTTTTTGGTCTACCTTCTTTGTTTTCCCTCTGGTGTCCAATGAAGTGCTGTTCTGATTATGCCTTTTCTTTCTCCTCTGACATGACAAAGCCATTTGTAGCGTCTTTGCTCATGCTTTCTTGGTTGGATTGTCTGAGCTGGTCTTCATTGGAGATGAATATGCTTCAGGTTTCTTCCTCAGTATCATCAGAGGGCGTTTTTCCTTACCACTCTCACCTGTGTGCTTGCTCTAGGGGTTGGTAAGGTTAGACCTTACTTGTGTGAAGCGCCTTGAGGCAACTTTGTTGTGATTTGGCGCTATATAAATGAAATGAAAATGAAAAAAATCAGCAGCTCCCAATTAATTAGAGGGAATTGTTCTTTCTTTTGCTTCAGATTGATTATCTTAGTAATCTGCCATAATTTCTGATTGATCTCTTGTTCGTCCTGCCAATGTTCTGCTCCTACACTGTCAAAATAGGTCCTTTCCAGCCAAAAATGTGTCCTGATTCCCTGGGTTTCGATGTCTCCGTCAGTCAAGTAATGTTCTGGGAGTATTGTTTCATCATCACTTAAGTCTCCCATCAAAGACTGTCCCAAGCATTGATCAGTCTGTCAGCTTTTTCACTATAATCTAAGCTTTAACTCTTTTGATTTATAACCAATTTTATTTCTTTACTCCTCTTACAACCCTAACACTTCCTAATGTCTTTGCTCCCGACTTTCTATTTTCCTTCTAATTTTTTTTAAACTTTCTGCTTCTCGTCTTTTTCTGCTATGTTTGTTTATTAGTTTTCTCTCTTTGAAATAATATCTACCTTCTCTGTATTTACATAGCAGTCTCTTCTCCTGTCTTTTTCTTCACTGTCTCTGTTTCACACTTTCCTCTCTGCCTGTCATGCACCTCCCAAGTCCTCCTGTTGGGTCTAAACGCCTCCTCCTTTTCGTACTCTTTACATTAATCTTGTATGTCAGCCAGCCTGCAAGCCCTCACAGCTTTGCTTGCAACTTCCCTTTTACTCTCCACTCTCCCACACACAATTTTCAAAAGCTTTATACACAAAAATTATTAAAAACAACTTTCTATATATCTCTATCTAGACTTCTGCCACCCTTTACTCTGCAGCTTTAAACAACCTTTTTATTCACTTAACACCAATGTGTTCTGTTTAAGTATGTATCTCTTCTTCACGTTAGACAGCTTCTCCGGCGCTGCCAGCAACTCATATATTATTATTTTTTTTTTTTTCTTAACAAGCTACTCTTTGAGCGTACAATATTTCATTTACTTCTATGCCTTACCGCGCCTCGCGTGCGTATCCTGTGCTTAATATTCACAAGCTCCTTTCTGAGCATACAATATTTCATTTATTTCTACGCCTTACCGCGCCTCGCGTGCGTATCCTGTGCTTAATATTCACAAGCTCCTTTCTGAGCATACAATATTTCATTTATTTCTACGCCTTACCGCGCCTCGCGTGCGTATCCTGTACCTTTCTGCACTTTCTTCTACTTTTTTTTTCACTTACTGAGCTCCTCGTGAGCTTAATGTGCCTTTGCACTGAAAATATTCTCTTTTTCTTTTCTTATAAAAAACTCATTACTGTGTACTTAATTACTTATTCTTCTCCCACGCCCCACAAGCGTGTATTTGGTGCCTTACTGCACTATTTTCTGCTTCATTAATTCTCATGTATTCTGCACTAACTCTTCATTTATTTTATTTTTTTTATAGTTTTTCTCTTTTCTTAAAAAATGACGTCCTTTATTGAGCTCTTTTACTTACTGTCAGCTGTGCTACTTTGCACTTTTCTCTTTAAATCTCTTTATCACGTACGGTATTTCTACTGCGCCCCCTCAGGCGCTTATCTTGTGCTTTCTCTGCACGTATTCTCTTGTTAAACTCTTTTTTCTCACTTATTTCACTTCAGTCTCTGTTAAACTCTTTAAATAACCTTGTATTACCTTGTATCTATTTGTCAGTATACTCCCCTAAATTAACCCCTACAGCGCATGCTATCAGCCGGCACGTTAGTAACGAATTTCAACACCAATTATTCCACAAGCATCCAGGTTAGTTCTCCATGCACTCTTTTCCGCACCAGAGTTCATGAACATTCCTGACCTTTCACTCACACAGACATTCTTTTTCCCGGGAACACACACACCTTCTGAGCATTTTATCTACAAGGCCTGATAATTTTCAATCTTATCTTTTTTTAGTTTCTTATCAATTTTCTTAGTCCAGGTTCTTTTGGGTAAGAGGCAATTAAAAATATCACCTGTCAACTTGGGCGGAAATCCCGACTCACTCCTCCAGATCGTGCAGAAGTTATAAAAGGTTTCTGCTTACCTTTTAGTCGTGATCACTGTTATTTACAGTCTGGAGGGATGAGTTGGACTGCCCCAGGCTGCCGGAATGCCCCTGGACCCTCCTGAAGCTGGCTCGCCAAGTTCTGTCGTGGTTCGTCTTTAGTCTTCTCGGGATGTCGTCTTTTAGATAACACAAACTAATTGCAAGTGATATGCTAGAAAAGGACACAACACTTTAGAATAATTCAGCCTTAAGCAAGATAAAATGCACAGAGTTTTTAAGTTTATTTAAGCCTTCGACACAGAGCTTAGACAAACTGAGTCCTCTAGAGAGACTGAATATGTGACCACCGCGCTCATCTATTTATTGGAGACCCGCGGGCATCGCTCCTCCTTCGACTTTTTTATTTATTTCATTCCCAAGACATGGTTTTCTATTGGAAGCGTCCTCTAGTGAACCCTAAGCAGGTGTTAAGCCATTATTTCAATGTGACAAACGCTCCCATTAAAACGTGAAGGATTTACAACTGATTTTTTTTAAAAGACCTTCAGCCACAGGTGCAGCTGGCCTGAGGCCCCCCGCACGTGGCCTCAGCCACAGGTGCAGCTGGCCCGAGGCCCCTCGCAAGTGGCCTGCGGGAAAGCACCTAAAAGGCCTTGGAAAGCCCCTGACAGACTGAATGACTAATAGAGCCCTTTTTTTGGGTTGAACACCTGCTAGTTCAACCAGAGGACATACAGTTCGGATCAGGACACTTGATAGTTCATCATAGTTCAAATAAGGACCTAAAAATTCTTCTACAACAGTATTCCCTGAAAACTCCCTTCTGTCTGATCATTTCTTAATAACATTTACATTTACTCTGATGGACTACCCAGCAGTGGGGAATAAGTTTCATTACACTAGAAGTCTTTCAGAAAGCACTGTAACTAGGTTTAAGGATATGATTCCTTCTTATGTTCTCTAATGCCATATACCAACACAGTGCAGAGTAGCTACCTAAACTCTGTAAGTGAGATAGAGTATCTCATCAATAGTTTTACATCCTCATTGAAGACAACTTTGGATGCTGTAGCTCCTCTAAAAAAGAGAGCTTTAAATCAGAAGTGCCTGACTCCGTGGTATAACTCACAAACTCGTAGCTTAAAGCAGATAACCCGTAAGTTGGAGGAAGTTGGCGTCTCACTAATTTAGAAGATCTTCACTTAGCCTGGAAAAAGAGTCTGTTGCTCTATAAAAAAGCCCTCCGTAAAGCTAGGACATCTTTCTACTCATCACTAATTGAAGAAAATAAGAACAACCCCAGGTTTCTTTTCAGCACTGTAGCCAGGCTGACAAAGAGTCAGAGCTCTATTGAGCTGAGTTTTCCATTAACTTTAACTAGTAATGACTTCATGACTTTCTTTGCTAACAAAATTTTAACTATTAGAGAAAAAATTACTCATAACCATCCCAAAGACGTATCGTTATCTTTGGCTGCTTTCAGTGATGCCGGTATTTGGTTAGACTCTTTCTCTCCGATTGTTCTGTCTGAGTTATTTTCATTAGTTACTTCATCCAAACCATTAACATGTTTATTAGACCCCATTCCTACCAGGCTGCTCAAGGAAGCCCTACCATTATTTAATGCTTCGATCTTAAATATGATCAATCTATCTTTGTTAGTTGGCTATGTACCACAGGCTTTTAAGGTGGCAGTAATTAAACCATTACTTAAAAAGCCATCACTTGACCCAGCTATCTTAGCTAATTATAGGCCAATCTCCAACCTTCCTTTTCTCTCAAAAATTCTTGAAAGGGTAGTTGTAAAACAGCTAACTGATCATCTGCAGAGGAATGGTCTATTTGAAGAGTTTCAGTCAGGTTTTAGAATTCATCATAGTACAGAAACAGCATTAGTGAAGGTTACAAATGATCTTCTTATGGCCTTGGACAGTGGACTCATCTCTGTGCTTGTTCTGTTAGACCTCAGTGCTGCTTTTGATACTGTTGACCATAACATTTTATTACAGAGATTAGAGCATGCCATAGGTATTAAAGGCACTGCGCTGCGGTGGTTTGAATCATATTTGTCTAATAGATTACAATTTGTTCATGTAAATGGGGAATCTTCTTCACAGACTAAAGTAAATTATGGAGTTCCACAAGGTTCTGTGCTAGGACCAATTTTATTCACTTTATACATGCTTCCCTTAGGCAGTATTATTAGACGGTATTGCTTAAATTTTCATTGTTACGCAGATGATACCCAGCTTTATCTATCCATGAAGCCAGAGGACACACACCAATTAGCAAAACTGCAGGATTGTCTTACAGACATAAAGACATGGATGACCTCTAATTTCCTGCTTTTAAACTCAGATAAAACTGAAGTTATTGTACTTGGCCCCACAAATCTTAGAAACATGGTGTCTAACCAGATCCCTTACTCTGGATGGCATTACCCTGACCTCTAGTAATACTGTGAGAAATCTTGGAGTCATTTTGATCAGGATATGTCATTCAAAGCACATATTAAACAAATATGTAGGACTGCTTTTTTGCATTTACGCAATATCTCTAAAATCAGAAAGGTCTTGTCTCAGAGTGATGCTGAAAAACTAATTCATGCATTTATTTCCTCTAGGCTGGACTATTGTAATTCATTATTATCAGGTTGTCCTAAAAGTTCTCTAAAAAGCCTTCAGTTAATTCAAAATGCTGCAGCTAGAGTACTGACGGGGACTAGAAGGAGAGAGCATATCTCACCCATATTGGCCTCTCTTCATTGGCTTCCTGTTAATTCTAGAATAGAATTTAAAATTCTTCTTCTTACTTATAAGGTTTTGAATAATCAGGTCCCCATCTTATCTTAGGGACCTCGTAGTACCATATCACCCCAATAGAGCGCTTCGCTCTCAGACTGCAGGCTTACTTGTAGTTCCTAGGGTTTGTAAGAGTAGAATGGGAGGCAGAGCCTTCAGCTTTCAGGCTCCTCTCCTGTGGAACCAGCTCCCAATTCAGATCAGGGAGACAGACACCCTCTCTACTTTAAGATTAGGCTTAAAACTTTCCTTTTTGCTAAAGCTTATAGTTAGGGCTGGATCAGGTGACCCTGAACCATCCCTTAGTTATGCTGCTATAGACGTTAGACTGCTGGGGGTTTCCCATGATGCACTGTTTCTTTCTCTTTTTTGCTCTGTAGCACCACTCTGCATTTAATCATAGTGATCGATCTCTGCTCCCCTCCACAGCATGTCTTTTTCCTGGTTCTCTCCCTCAGCCCCAACCAGTCCCAGCAGAAGACTGCCCCTCCCTGAGCCTGGTTCTGCTGAGGTTTCTTCCTGTTAAAAGGGAGGTTTTCCTTCCCACTGCTAGCCAAGTGCTTGCTCATCAGGGGGTCGTTTGACCGTTGGGGTTTTACATAATTATTGTATGGCCTTGCCTTACAATATAAAGCGCCTTGGGGCAACTGTTTGTTGTGATTTGGCGCTATATAAAAAAATTGATTGATTGATTGACTCCACCCTGCCTGCACTCTCTACCACACTCTCCATTACTTTGAACAGTTGACCCCAAATATTTAAACTCATCTACTTTCACCACTTCTACTCCTTGTAACTGCACTATTCCACTGGGCTCCCTCCCATTCACACACACATGTACTCAGTCTTGCTTCTACTGACTTTCATTCCCTTCTCTCTAAAGCAGGGGTAGGCAACCTGTTCCAGAAAGATCCATGATGGTGCAGGTTTTCTTTGCAGCCACTGACTCCACCAGCCACTGACTCCACCAGGTGATTTCACTGATTAACTGATTCCATCTGCTCAAACAAGAAGACAGAAGATCAAGAACAGCAATTTATTAATTCACAGAAGATAAAAACTGAAGAATCGTCTTTTGGTGCAAGGTGAATTCAACACAGGAGTCTTCAAAAACAGTGACAGTTCTGAGGAATAGCTTCTTCAAAGGAGAACATAAAGTCCACAATCAAAAAAAGGGAAACTTAACATACTACACAGAATGTCCCAAATCAACATTAACTTCCTCCTTATGTAAAAGATAAATGCAAAATACAAAAATAGCAAGGGGGCTGAAAAACAGCCTCCTCCTCAAAGGGAGAGAGCACTTAGGAAATAGCAGGACTTCCAAAAACGCAGGGTGAATTCAGAGTACTCACAAGAGGAAATGGATTCCAGTGACCCAGCAACATTCAAAAATGCATACAAGCAATGGACCCACAACTAAGGCCAAACAGGAGTCACAATATATAGCCAGCCTTAATTGTTGCAGGTGGACACTCAAGCAGGTGCACTTAGAGACTGATGTGTAAAGAATTTAAGAGAACACCAGATGGCAGTAAATAGACATTACCTGAAACTTAAGATAAAAGGGAACACCAGATGGCAGCAGATAGCCAGACATTGCTAGAAACTGAAGGAAATAGACAAAGGCAGAGACTGCTACTTGACAGGATAAAGGTGAAAAGACAAGCGGTGATGACCTAACAAGGAGACAAGAGCTGAAAGAAGATACGAGTAGATACTTTGGGATCAACTGTGATGACATAAGGAGATGAGTGCAGAAATAAGAGTGATAACATACATCCAAAGATGCAGCTCTTCGAGTCATTTTACAATGACCGGAGCTCTCAGCCAGGAGGTTGTGCCATCAGATGGTTACCAACAATCATTGAGTGTTTCGACCCTTAACCATAACACTCCTGTTGGCGGGTCAGCAGTGGTGGCCAGCCACTACTCACTCCCTCCTGGCTGCCAGCTCAACTCCTCCCTCCTATTCCAAATCCAACAGGAGGCTCTCTCTGCTGCCTCTCAGAGTCTTCTCACTGCTCCTCTTAGTCCAACGGCTGTCAACAGTTTCCAGACTGACTGGGCTGGAAATCCCCTGCATCCCACCTCAACAGGGTACAACCACGATTGCCAGCCTTTGTCCCTGCAATCCTGCACGAGTTCCCTATAACGTTCAGATTTCCTTTCATATGCCTCTTCACAACCCTCCTCCCATGGCACAGTAAGCTCCACCAGGATGATTTTCTTTCCTGTAACAGAGTAAAGGACTGCATCTGGTCTCAAGGTTGTGTGGACAAAATCTGGAAACTGAAGTCTTTTCTTTAAGTCTATCCTAAGCTCCCATGCCTGGGCAGACTGCAATAAGCTGGAGCTGGACATACTAGGCCCTGATAGCTTCAACCCCTCCTTAACAAAAGCTATAGCCGGGGCTGCCTTCCCCTTGTATTGACGTTTCCTTGTTCTCTCCTGCCTCCAAAATGTCAGCAAGGACTGTCACACTTTGTCATGGCGCCATCATATCTGCCTGGGTGAGAGCTGTATGACACCCTGACAGAATGTGAGCCATTGTTCCTTTCTGCCCATAAAGCTTACATAGTGGGTCATCTCTCAACCCCCACCTATGGAGGTGGACAGGGGACGGAAGAGTGTCGTAAACAGACCTCAGCATAAAGGAGATTCGGTAAGGCTCCAGCCTCCAGAGCTCTGTCCATGACACTTTCCGCTTAGGGAGATCCCACCGCGTCCAAGTGCCTTGGGAACCAAGCTTAACTGCTTTTGCTTTCCTTTGCTCCTCTTCCAGGTCCCTTACTTCTGCCTGGATCATGGCTCTTTTTTCCGCTGGATTGGCTTTCCCCCCCCAAGTTTGAAAATGGGACATTCCCAAACCCTGTTGTCCAATGCAAGGTGCTCCAATGAGATCTTTGAGCATCAGATTTCCTTCCGCTAAGGCCAGAGAGGCAGAGGCCTCCCACTTACGTCCTGACCTTGTTTTTATTCCTGCTTCTCTGACCTTGCTGTCTCTAGATTCTTTGTAAATCATGGCCACTCGAAACTCCTCTACCAGGGAAGAAAGGGGCAACTGCAATTGCCCTGACCTGATGTACAGCCCCACTGATGTAAAGCTTGGTGGAATACCTAACCACTTTCTCAGATGGGAGTTGATCTTCCGCTCAAGCCCCTCCACAGCAGTAAGTGGGGCGTCATACACCGTCAGATACCACTTTAGTCTGGGGAGCAGGCCATGTTGATATAGCCATGCTTTAAATTTCCCTGGTAGTCCACATGCGTCTATTTTCTCCAGCCACAACTGTGCTTGCTTCTCAGTGGCATGGACATTATTATGGTCCTTAATGACTCATCATACCATTTCCCAAGATACTTGATAGGGTTATCTTTGATGGTAGGAATAGTCTCCCCTTGAATGGCCAGATTGTATTTGAAGGTGATATTCCCCTTTCTGATAATCAAGCTCCTGGATTTCTTTGGCTTGAATGTCATTTTGGCTCATGTTGCCATCTCTTCAAGCTTTACTAGGACCCACCGTGCCTGGACATGGGAGGATGTAGTGATTATAAGGTCATCCATGTAACCTAACAGCTGGTTGGCGAATCCCAGAATCCATTATTGGACCTCTAGTTTCTTTCCCCCCTGCCTTGATGATGAGGTTCATACCCATGACAAACAGGATTAGAGAGACTGTGCACCCTGTGACAATCCCTCGTCCAAGGTGCTGCCACTGAGTGATGTAGTCCTTTGTCTTAAAGCAAAGTTTAATTCCCCCCAAGTAGGTGTTAACCATTACACTAATGTTTGAGAGCGGTCCAGATTAGATCATGGGGGATAGTCCCAAAGGCATTAGTCAGGTCCAGCCAAACCACTGTTAGATCTCTTTTCTTTGTCCTGGCCTCATATCAACTGGCTGAGGACTCCAGTGTGTTCCAGGCACCCTGCAAAGCCTGGGATTCCTCCCTTTTGGATAGAGGTGTCAAACAGATGTGAGAAAGGAGACGAGACTAAAACCCCAACACTGACAGAACCACAACAGTATCCCTCCTCCAAACGGCTGGCCCCGACAGCCAAGAACAACCGACTATGCCAGAAACACCCGGGGGCAGGAGACAAACATGGGGCCCCAAAACGGGAAACCAAGAAAAACCCCAAACACTGAAAAAGAAACACCGGGCAGTAGGAGGGGGCAGGACCCAAGGAGGGACACCGGCTCAACCAGGGAGACCCACCCAGAGGACCGCAGGACAACCACTGGGCAGGAAAGGCCCACCAAACAGGGCCGTACTTGTTTGAAAACCGGGAGACAACCCAAATGAATCATGCCCCAGCAGGAAAGGCCTACCAAACAGGGGTGTACCAGTTTGAAAATTGGGACTGTCTGGAGACCAGGGGATGGAAATTTTGGACCGGTCCGGAAACCAGAGGACAAAAAACCAGGAGGTAAAATCCCAGAACTGGTATGGGAACCAGGGGAAAGAAGACCAGGACTTAGGGACTGGTCTGAAAACCAGGAGCTAGAGACCAAAGAGTGGTCTGGGAACCCGGGGAGAAATGAATAGGATTATGCCCGAGTAGGAAAGGCCTGCCTAACAGGGATGAAGTGGTCTGGGAATCAGGGGAGGAACTAGTAGGATCACACCAGGACAGGAAAGGCCTGCCAAACTGGGACAAACCGGCAGGATTACGCCCGGGCAGGAAAGGCCTGCCAACCCTGGGCGAACTGGTCTGGCTATGAGAGGACAAAGATCCCTTCCCACCCTTGAACTTAGAGGAACTGCGAGATAGGGGTGAGCATGACTGAACTTGAGACAATACCACATTGTTATAACAACCATTGTCAGTATCACCGAAAGAAACCTTAACATTGTTGCACCACTGGCTGGAGTTTGTAGACAATGATGCAGGCCGGCTGAAGTTCATTGATGAAGACGGTAACTGTCCTGGATCCACAGAGGCGACTGATGAAAAACTGTGCGACTCTCCTGGGTCCACAGTGGAAACGGGGAGAAAGGCTGACGTGTTACAGTTTATTTCCAACCCGTTTTGAGGCAAGTAGCATTCTGAGGGGGCTACCACACTCAGTTCATCTTTGTTGTCATGTATATCACTCACACTAGGACTAGAACCCTCAGGATCTGGGGAAGGCATCACCTGGACTCTCTGTGGAGGACATACCTTTCTTTTCTAGACATGGATGAACGTGTGTTTGGGGAAGTAAGGACACGTCATCACCACTAGGAAAACCTAGTTCATTACTGTCAGCAGTATCACTGTTTCGACTGCCATACATCAAAACAGCACTACTACCGACTTGATTAAGAGGTGTCGTGCTCAGCATCAAAATGGAATCTGACTTTTCCCCCATGACAGATAAATTAAAACGTCTAAGTTATTTTGCTTCAAACTGGACTTGGAGTCGCTCAAAACACTTGACTATCACAGGGGTGCTCAAGTTCGGTCCTTGAGAGCTACCTTCCTGATACTCTTAGTTGTCTCCCTGCTCCAACACACCTGAATCCAATGAAAGACTCACTAGCAGGCTTTTAATGAGTCTTTCATTGGATTCAGGTGTGTTGGAGCAGGGAGACAACTAAGAGTATCAGGAAGGTAGCTCTTGAGGACCGAACTTGAGCACCCCTCTATCAAGATGTGCAGGAATAGATTAACTAATCATCAGTATCAAAAGAAGTGTCTAGCTGATCTGTTTGAGTTTGCCTAGACACAGATCCACATCAGTATTCTGCAGAGAACCGAGTTCAGAATGAGTACCACGACTTTCATTACTATTAACATTCAATCCAGTTGGGTTGCAATCACCAATCACTACACAGTCACTGAAATCTGGTTCAGAGGATACAGAGTCTGTCTTCTCTAGATCGACATCCACAGACGTGAGAACCTGCTGCTCCACCACAGGACAACTTGGCCCCTCCTGGATGCTGTCAGGGAGTTAAGGCAGTGTCTCTTCGAGGTCTTCCTTGGGGTGCTCACCGAATGACTTGCAAGAAAACTCACAGCTGGTTAGGCAAACATCCCCCACCCAGAGGTCAAAGAATGACTCCAGCGGAAGGTCAGCCTGCCCCTCCTTGCTCTGCCCTGCCACAGGTAGGTTAGCAGTGGCTGCCACTACTGACTGAGACTCATCACTGGATGCAGATCGCCCGTTGTTCCCCTTCGTTCGGGCCCCATCTAAGCCATGTAGGACAGCTGGAACTGCTGGATCGAGGGGCAGACAAAGGGCCAGCTGTGGACTGGCCAGAGACCCTGGAGGCAATGAAGATCTGGGACAAGACCCCAACTCAGGTGAGCCGGACTGCGGGGCAGCAGGCTGGGAAGTAGCTGTTTGAAGAATGTCTATAACTGAACGGAGAGTGGAACCAAAAAGAGCTATGGTTACTGGATCCGTTCCGAAGCAAGGTGACTGGAGTTTAGATACAAGCTGATGCAGAGTGGCTGTCTCATGGCACAAAGACACCAAATCCATTGATATGATGTTCTGGGCAGAAGAGATCATTTGCTGTAGCTGTACAAGATCAAACAAAGGTGACGAGGCAGCTTGCCCCGCTAGGATTACTTCCACGACTGGCTCAGGATCCATCTCAGTGTCTTTGATGGTGCTGGTAAGAGTGTTCTCCGTCCCTACATAGGAGTTACAGAGGTCTCTCTTGATGCAGATACTCTTCTCTGGCCGCGGGGCCCTGACTAAGTCACCACTGGCAGCTGGGGCCGTCCACTGCAAAGAGGGCGGTGTCATTGAGGAGGATGATGACACAACAGCGTGTTGTGTGGGACTCCTGGCAGTCTAACCCACTCAGGTATGCTAAGGGATCAAGAGCCCAGTCCGGGGATTTATCCCTTTTTAACACTCTTTCCACAGAAGATAGCTCTGGCAGAAGTTCCACAGCCCATGGATGGGCTTTCACCACAATTTGAGCTTTATCCAGCCACTCTGTCTTGGTCTGCTTTTTCTTAAAGCCATGGAAGGAATTATAACAGAGTTGAAATTGTTCACCGAAAATCTTGAAAGAGATTGGACTGGGCAAGCTGCCTGCGGGGTTTAGTTTTGGTGGGTCCATTCTGTTACGGTTGGGCATAGGGACAGACTAAATTGAACCCCAATAGCAGGTCAGCCAAACAAGAAGACAGAAGATCAAGAACAGCAATTTATTAATTCACAGAAGATAAAAACTGAAGAAGTCTTTTGGTGCAAGGTGAGTTCAACACAGGAGTAAGCTTCATCAAAGGGTGAGTTCAACACAGGAGTCTTCAAAAACAGTGACAGTTCTGAGGAATATCTTCTTCACCAAAGGAGAGCATAAAGTCCACAATCAAAAAAGGGAAACTTAACATACTACACAGAATGTCCCAAATCAACATCAACTTCCTCCTTATGTAAAATAAATAAACTGAAGTTATTGTACTTGGCCCCACAAATCTTAGAAACATGGTGTCTAACCAGATCCTTACTCTGGATGGCATTACCCTGACCTCTAGTAATACTGTGAGAAATCTTGGAGTCATTTTTGATCAGGATATGTCATTCAAAGCGCATATTAAACAAATATGTAGGACTGCTTTTTTGCATTTACGCAATATCTCTAAAATCAGAAAGGTCTTGTCTCAGAGTGATGCTGAAAAACTAATTCATGCATTTATTTCCTCTAGGCTGGACTATTGTAATTCATTATTATCAGGTTGTCCTAAAAGTTCCCTAAAAAGCCTTCAGTTAATTCAAAATGCTGCAGCTAGAGTACTGACGGGGACTAGAAGGAGAGAGCATATCTCACCCATATTGGCCTCTCTTCATTGGCTTCCTGTTAATTCTAGAATAAAATTTAAAATTCTTCTTCTTACTTATAAGGTTTTGAATAATCAGGTCCCATCTTATCTTAGGGACCTCGTAGTACCATATCACCCCAATAGAGCGCTTCGCTCTCAGACTGCAGGCTTACTTGTAGTTCCTAGGGTTTGTAAGAGTAGAATGGGAGGCAGAGCCTTCAGCTTTCAGGCTCCTCTCCTGTGGAACCAGCTCCCAATTCAGATCAGGGAGACAGACACCCTCTCTACTTTTAAGATTAGGCTTAAAACTTTCCTTTTTGCTAAAGCTTATAGTTAGGGCTGGATCAGGTGACCCTGAACCATCCCTTAGTTATGCTGCTATAGACGTAGACTGCTGGGGGGTTCCCATGATGCACTGTTTCTTTCTCTTTTTGCTCTATATGCACCACTCTGCATTTAATCATTAGTGATCGATCTCTGCTCCCCTCCACAGCATGTCTTTTTCCTGGTTCTCTCCCTCAGCCCCAACCAGTCCCAGCAGAAGACTGCCCCTCCCTGAGCCTGGTTCTGCTGGAGGTTTCTTCCTGTTAAAAGGGAGTTTTTCCTTCCCACTGTGGCCAAGTGCTTGCTCGCAGGGGGTCGTTTTGACCGTTGGGGTTTTACATAATTATTGTATGGCCTTGCCTTGCAGTATGAAGCGCCTTGGGGCGGCTGTTTGTTGTGATTTGGCGCTATATAAAAAGTTGATTGATTGATTGATTGATGTAAAAGATAAATGCAAAATACAAAAATAGCAAGGAGGCTGGAAAACTGAGGGAAAAACAGCCTCCTCCTTGAAGGGAGAGAGCACTTAGGAAATAGCAGTCAAAAGCAGGACTTCCAAAAATGCAGGGTGAATTCAGAGTACTCACAAGAGGAAATGGATTCCAGTGACCCAGCAGCAACATTCAAAAATGCATACATGCAATGAACCCACAACTAAGGCCAAACAGGAGTCACAATATACAGCCAGCCTTAATTGTTGCAGGTGGACACTCAAGCAGGTGCCCTTAATTAGAGACTGATATGTAAAGAATTTAAGAGAACACCAGATGGCAGTAAATAGATATTACCTGAAACTGAAGATAATAAAAGGGAACACCAGATGGCAGCAGATAGCCAGACATTGCTAGAAACTGAAGGAAATAGACAAAGGCAGAGACTACTACTTGACAGGATAAAGGTGAAAAGACAAGAGGTGATGACCTAACAAGGAGACAAGAGCTGAAAGAAGATATGAGTAGATACTTTGGGATCAACTGTGATGACATAAGGAGATGAGTGCAGAAATAAGAGTAGATAGGAACTGGGGACAGATGTGAGAAAAAGAGACAAAGAGGAGACAAGAGACTAAAACCCCAACACTGACAGAACCACAACACAAATTGTGTTGTAAGAATAACAGCACAGGGAGCAAAAGTATTTGGACATTTTCTTGCAGAGTTGTTTCTTGTAGAGTTGTGTGTTAGTGCCTCATTATTTCATCAAGTACAAATGTAAATTGGTCTTCAGAAGGTTTTCAAGTGTATGTAATTTCTTGCATAAGTTAAAAATTGATTGATCCTGCATGTAGGAGACAAGCAAAGAGCTAACCACAACAACCCAGCTAACTCCAAAGGATATTACAAGCTTTGGCATCACTTGGAAAGACTACACAACTTGTATGTTGAGCCATTATATTACAACCCCAATTCCAATGAAGTTGGGATGTTGTGTAAAATGTAAATAAAAACAGAATACAATGATTTGCAAATCCTCTTCAACCTATATTCAATTGAATACACCACAAAGACAAGATATTTAATGTTCAAACTGATAAACTTTATTGTTTTGTGCAAATATTTGCTCATTTTGAAATGGATGCCTGCATCACGTTTCAAAAAAGCTGGGACAGTGATATGTTTACCACTGTGTTACATGACCTTTCCTTCTAACAACACTCAATAAGTGTTAAGGAACTGAGGACACTAATTGTTGAAGGTTTGTAGGTGGAATTCTTTCCCATTCTTGGTTGATGTACGACTTCAGTTCTTCAACAGTCCGGGGTCTCCGTTATTGTATTTTGCGCTTCATAATGTGCTACACATTTTCAATGGGTGACAGGTCTGGACTGCAGGCAAGCCAGTCTAGTACCCGCACTCTTTTACTATGAAGCCACGCTGTTGTAACACATGCAGAATGTGGCTTGGCATTGTCTTGCTGAAATAAGCAGGGACGTCCCTGAAAAAGATGTTGCTTGGATGGCAGCATGTGTTGCTCCAAAACCTGGATGTACTTTTCAGCACATATTTTGCACTTATTAATTGCACCTGTTTGAAATCGTTACCTGTATAAAAGGCACCTGTCCACACACTGAATCAATCACACTCCAACTTATCCACCACGGCCAAGACCAAAGAGCTGTCTAAGGACACCAGGGACAAAACTGTAGACCTACACAAGGCTGGGATGGGCTACAGGACAACAGGCAAGCAGCTTGGTGAGAAGGCAACAACTGTTGGTGTAATTATTAGAAAATGGAAGAAACAAAAGATTGTCTGTCAGATTGACTGTCAACCTTCCTCGGTCTGGGTCTCCATGCAAAATCTCCCCTCGTGGGGTAAGGATGATTCTGAGAAAGCCCAGAACTACATGGGAGAGAGGACCTGGTCAATGACAAGGTCCCCCTGCTCAAGCCAGCACATGTCCAGGCCCGTTTGAAGTTCACCAGTGACCATCTGGATGTTCCAGAGGAGGCATGGGAGAAGGTCATGTGGTCAGATGAGACCAAAATAAAGCTTTTTGGTATCAACTCCACTTGCCGTGTTTGAAGGATGAGAACAATCCCAAGAACACCATCTCAACCGTGAAGCATGGGGGTGAAAACATCATTTTTGGGCGTACTTTTCTGCAAAGTGGACAGGACGACTGCACCGTATTGAACGGAGGATGGATGGGGTTATGTATCATGAGATTTTGGCAAACAACCTCCTTCCCTCAGTAAGAGCATTGAAGATGGGTCATGGCTGGGTCTTCCAGAAAGACAATGACCCTAAACACACAGCCAGGGCAACTAAAGAGTGGCTCCATAAGAAGCATTTCAAGGTCCTGGAGTGGCCTAACCAGTCTTCAGACATGAACTCAAAAGAAAATCTTTGGATGGAGTTGGAACTCCAAACCTGAAAGATCTGGAGAAGATCTGTATGGAGGAGTGGACCAAAATCCCTGCTGGAGTGTGTGAAAACTTGGTCAAGAACTACAGGAAACATCTGACCTCTGTAACTACAAACAAAGGTTTCTGTACCAAATATTAAAGTCTGTTTTTCTGTTGTATTAAATACTTATTTCATGCAATAAAATACAAATTAATTATTTAAAATCATACAATGTAATTTTTTGTTGTTTTTTTTATATTCTGTCGCTCACAGTTGAAGTGTACCTACGATAAAAATTACAGACCTCTCCATTCTTTGTAGGTGGGATGTTCTCATTACATACATCTTATTGGTGATGAGGAAACCCTAAAAATGTGTGTGGTATTTTTTAAATATATTTTGCACAACCTTACCTTGACCTCTGCTCCAAAGCTAACCATCCAGAAACACTCACTTAAAGGAATATTTCTACCAAGGTTGTTGAATATTTACTGACCCATTTGTGAGTTACACACACAAGCAAACACAATACTGTGCACTACAGCGTGCACATGGGGTAATTAGCCTCGTCAGTGCTTCAGACTCCATATTTTATTCACACAAAAGAAAACTGTACTCCAAACTTTTGAATAAAGTCAAACTGTTTGGTAATTTAAAGCTGAAGAAGCTGCCACTCGAACTTTGTGCTTGACAAGTAAGCCTCTTGAGCAACCTCAGTGACCTCCACCAAACAGCTGGCCTCCTCTCTGTGCCAGCTCGTGACACTAACCAACCATGTGAGCAGCTTTGAGAAAAGTGAACCAAACTGTCAGTCCGACCGTTCACTCCACTACACACTCCTTAGTGTCCTTGTCACCGTATTTTCTTGTGCGTCCAAACAGCTTTCTTTGCTCTGATCTGATGTGTCTTCTGGCAGTTTCGTGTTTCACTATTTATCGCCTACAGCTCCAGATTTTCCTTGACAGTCTTGATAACATCCGTCCTATCGAGTGTGACCTTCTGCAAGGAGGTGAACCTTCATCAGCTGAAACACGTGATGTTACCAAGAGAGGTGGGGCAGTTTTTAAAAATGTGATTTCTGGTGTGCTGACACTGCACCCTTTGCACTTCATACTTTATGAAGAAGGTCCGATTCTGTTGAAATGGTGTCCTGAGTGGCTTGTCAGTGCTGAGATGCTGGTGCCCATGCATGGAGGTGGAGTGTGCCCCCTCCATTCACAGTCAAAAATAGAAGTCACACTGATCTGTATGTGAGTGGATATGGACAGCTGCCTTTAACTGTAGACAAGATGCCAAGTTTAATGTGACTTGAGCGTGAATACTATTTGTGACGTGGTATAGTATAACTGTAGTGCTGTATTTCCTGATGCAATTTGAACTGATAAAATGCACTGAAAGGGGAGAGGGAGGGAGGGCAAGTCTAAAAACTGACTGTGAAGCTTTCTCCACCTTCATATGGCACAGCAAGCCGATACGTCTAAGAATTGCATATGATGTCTCGTCCATATATGTTTTGTGAGCGTTGGCCTTTAAAGTCAGTCCAAAAGGTCATGTTGGAGGGGTCGGTCTGCATGGGTTGAAACCCCTCTGTAGCTCACTGCATATTTATTGGACATATGACCAAAATCAGATTCAGATACAAATCAATACAAAAGTGCACACATTGCATAAAATTTACAAAGTAATGGCATGTATGAAGATACTGTAAAGCAAAGGAAACCTGAGTGCACACATCGCCATAGTCTAATTTTGTTGAGGCAAGCAAAGTTATTTTTCCATGCAGGAGCACAGGTCTATTTTAAATATCGAACTTCACATACAGGGCTGGATTAATGCTCAAGCTTACCCAGGCTGAAGTTCAAGGTCCACAAATCAGATGATCACATATCACATTTGCACCTGAAAATACACAAAATAATATGTTCATATTGTTGTGGTCTTGTGGTGAAATGTTGATTATGATCATTTGTGTTTTATATTTGTTCACCATCAAGCAGAAGGAAGTGTTTCTTTGTGTTGATCGTTTCCGTGAAGTTATGCATGTACTGTATATATGTTATCTTAAGAACACCCAGTCTGATTTTGATCGTACTTATAACATACAGTGCAGCTAGTGCAGTGGCGGTAGGAAGTTTGTATTCGTATAGAAAATTGGGAGGTTAAGTGGATTTTTCATGGATGGTCGTATGAGGCTGTGTTTGAAGGTGGGATGTACAAAGAGGTGTACTTACTCTTACATAGTTTTAACTAGTGTGCCTTAACTGAGAGAGTGGCGTCAACTCAGAACATGGCGTCATTTTGGCTCCAACTGCGCTGAAGTACTGAATGAACTTTTAATGTTTTCAAAATTTTTTAAAAATCATTTAACCACATACAGCAGCACATCCAGGTACAGCTACTATCAAAATAAATATAAAAATAGTTAAGCTACCAAACTTACATAAATTTACAATTTATGATGATTTATTTAATTAATTTAAAGCCTGATTTATGCAGCTGCAGCTCTATAACTCCGTGTGACAGTTTTGTCTCTGGATTATGCTTTATTTTGGACTAATTTGACCCTCAACAAGCTTTTTTCTACAAACATCACCTCCTAATCAAAGGTAAGCTGTACAATTTCCTCTTTTTCCAACTTCATGCTGCAAAGTTGCGGACTTTTCTGATCCATTTGTAATCAGCGTGCGCACTGCAAAATCTATTAAAATATGATGGGAAACAAAGGAGTGAAAGCAGAAAAGTGTCAAATCACAGCCTTTTGCAGTGTTTGATTTAACAGGTGCACATCAGGCTGCGGGTCGAGTCTGAACAAGGTGTGAAAAAAATAAACGGTCCGGCTTTTGACACCGGTCCCACATGCAAGGGGTTTAATGGAAATATGTTGTGATCGGACGGGACATTTTATCCGATGTGAGTGAAAATCCGTTGTACAAAATCTGTTATACTCGTATATAGTGTTTATTACATGGAAAACAATACAAAAACATTGGGACTTTTTGTCTGGTGACTGCAAATATGTGGTTTATGTGATGACGATGTTTTACTCTACATGGGACTGAACAATAAATTTCGATATCGTCAAAGATGATGTCGGCTTCCATCCCACACAGCTGACTTTATTTTCCCAAATTTTCTTCTCTTTGGATCTGAAGGGAATCTGTACATCTTTAAGCCCATGCTGTGTTTTGTGCCTCCAAATGCACAACAACCCACCATTTTCAGTGAATAAATAAATAAAATAGCTGGATTTACATGCAGACAGATTAACATCCATCCATCCATTTTCTTCCGCTTTATCCGGAGTCGGGTCGCAGGGGCAGCAGCTCAAGCAAAGCCGCCCAGACCTCCCCATCCACACACACCTCCCCCAGCTCCTCCGGGGGTACCCCAAGGCGTTCCCAAGCCAGCCGAGAGAAGTAGTCCCTCCTGCGTGTCCTGGGTCTTCCCCGGGGCCTCCTCCCAATGGGACATGCCCGGAACACCTCTCCAGTGAGGCGTCCAGTGGGCATCCGGAAAAGATGCCGGAGCCACCTCAACTGACTCCTTTCGACGTGGAGGAGCAGCAGCTCGACTCCGAGCTCCTCCCGAGTGACCGAGCTCCTCACCCTATCTCTAAGGGAGCACCCAGCCACCCTGCGGAGGAAACTCATCTCGGCCGCTTGTACTCGCGATCTCGTTCTTTCGGTCATGAGCCAAATCTCATGACCATAGGTGAGGATCGGAACGTAGATCGATCGGTAAATCGAGAGCTTTGTCCCCCTACTCAGCTCTCTCTTCACCACGATGGTCCGATACAGCAACCGCGTCACTGCAGATGCTGCACCGATCCGTCTATCGATCTCACCCTCCATCCGTCCCTCACTCGTGAACAAGACCCCGAGATACTTAAACTCCTCCACTTGAGGCAAGGACACTCCACCGACCTGAAGAGGGCAAAGCACCTTTTTCCGGTCGAGAACCATGGCCTCGGGTTTGGAGGTGCTGATTTTCATCCCGGATGCTTCACACTCAGCTGCAAACCGCCCCAGTGCATGCTGAAGATCCTGATTTGACGAAGCCAACAGAACCACATCGTCCGCAAACAGCAGAGACGAGATTCTGTGGTTCCCAAACCAGACCCCCTCTACACCCTGGCTGCGCCTAGAAATTCTGTCCATAAAAATAATGAACAGAACCGGTGACAAAGGGCAGCCCTGGTGGAGGCCAACGTGCACTGGAAACAGGTTTGACTTACTATTGGCAATGTGAACCAAGCTCCTGCTGCGGTCGTACAGGGACCGGATAGACCTTAGCAAGGACCCCGGACTCCGTACTCCCGGAGCACTCCCCACAGGGTGCCCCGAGGGACACGGTCGAACGCCTTCTCCAGAGCCACAAAACACATGTGGACTGGTTGGGCGAACTCCCATGAGCCCTCGAGCACCCGATGGAGCGTGTAGAGCTGGTCCAGTGTGCCGCGACCAGGACGAAAACCACACTGCTCCTCCTGAATCCGAGGTTCGACCATCAGTCGAATTCTCCTCTCCAGTACTCTGGAATAGACCTTACCGGGGAGACTGAGGAGTGTGATCCCCCTATAGTTGGAACACACCCTCCAGTCCCCCTTCTTAAACAGAGGGACCACCACCCGGTCTGCCAATCCAGAGTCACTGTCCCCGATCGCCACGCGATGTTGCAGAGGCGTGTCCGCCAAGACAGTCACACAACATCCAGAGACTTAAGGTACTGAGGACGGATTTCATCCACCCCAGGAGCCTTGCCACCGAGGAGCTTTCTAACCACCTCGGTGACTTCGGCCTGGGTAATGGATGAGTCCGCCTCTGAGTCCCCAGTCTCTGCTTCCTCTTCAGAAGACGTGACGATGGGATTGAGGAGATCCTCGAAGTACTCCTTCCACCACCCGACAACATCCCCAGTCAGAGTCAACAGCTCCCCACCCGCATCGTAAACAGTGCGAACACTATTTTGAACCCAAGATGGCACCATGAGGCACGTGACCGATTTTTTTCACCTCGTCATGTCGCCACTCTCTCAATTAAGGCACACTAGTTTTAACTGACAAAGTGTACATTTAAGACATGGTTGGCACTGAGATACAAAGAGACACGCAAATACAGTTATTTTAAGAAAAAGATTGACATTTATCCAACATGGTCAGACATAAATACACACAGAGATACATGAAAGAATAAACAGTTAGTGTACATGAAGTACAAACATATGGATGTGAATACAGTTGTTATTGATGATGTGAGTCAGGGACATTTAGATTTGTTGTGAAATGTGTGGGTTGAGATGTGAGCTGTTCATGGCCTCTCCTCTGCCCTGCAGGGGCGGTTCCTCATGCAGTCAGAGGCGGGCCATGTCTAATTCGAGTCATCTGGAGCTCATGATAAAAGCAGGGCTCCAGTAATGTTCTTGATCTCTGCTGGCTTCCATAGGTCCCATCTTTTTGCTTAATTCTTGTTGGTTTGGTTTTGCACTCAGTCATATTTACACATACATGCTCACGCAACCATGCACTGCATAGATCTTACATATTGACACGTCACACTTCATTTCCTTATCTTTGTTTTAAGTTACTTATTATTTACAATAAAATCTTTTTGATTGGCCTAAACCTTGCCTCCCCTCTTTTCTTGTCGTGGGCTATGAGCCGGCCTGTGACAAAGGGGGGCTTGTCCAAATTGGCATATCAGATTTAAGTTGTTTGGTTTAGTTAAGTTTGGTTGAGTTTGCCAATTCTGAGGGGATGTTTGGTTAGGCCATTGTTTTTGGTGGGTAGCAGTAGAGCATTTGTTCCCCTTTGGTAGCTTTTTGCTAATTTGTTTGTGACTCACCTTGGGCCTTTTGCTGGGTTTGTGTCCAGGTCGGAGTCCTCCGCTTTTGAGGCTCCTCAGTGAGTTTCCATATGAAACTCGTGGTGTTTTTGTTTTAGGCGGCAGTGAACGTCGGTGGCGCGTCCCCTTCCGTTTTCCCCAACATCAGCTCGGGAGCACCTCCGTGGCTGTTGAAGGTGGCCAGGTTTTGGTTAACTTTTTCACTCCACTGACTTCATGTGCATAATACCCCACCATATGTGACTGAACGAAGACTAGGGAGCAGTTAGCTGTTTTTGAGAATAGTGGGGAGTGTCTCCTGTCCTAAACCCAGATTGGCAGCTTGTGAGCTACATTTTTGTACTTGGTTGTTAAAATGTCAATCTTGCAAATTTTGTTCGTTCAGAATTAGCTTTAGAGTTTTGTACTAAGGAGCAATATTTTGAGATTTTGAGCACTGTGAGATTGACATAGTTGATACAAAGCTAAAAGAGACTGTTAAGACTGGTTTAAAACAAGGTCTTGTGGAGGCTGGAGTTCTTGGTGGTCAGGGAGCTAGTTTTCAGTCTAGTCCAATTGCAATGACATTTGAGCAGCAGAGGGAGCTCTTATATCCAGATCCTCTTGAATCTGCAATTCGTTAAGACTAAAATAAGTATTAACATTTGACTCATCAAATTTAAGTAACAAATATTCTGAGAAACCTCAAACTGTGGTGTGGGACCTGCTACTGGCTTACTGGCACATTTCAACCATTCTAGCTCTAGTTGCATCTGTAATGGCTCCTTCTGCTGTGTGTGGTGCATCTGTAGAACAACATTGTTGCAAAGTGTTCTCATTGGTAGAGTACGTGAAACTTTTTTTAGCGCCGAGTGTAGCTGATGGTAGGGTGTATGCTATAGTTAAGTCAACAGTACTGAAAGTGTATGAGCTTGTGCCTGAGGCATATCGCCAATGTTTTTGGTTTAAGAAAAAGCTTGATTCACAGACTTATTCAGAGTTTTTTCATGATTTAACATTTGCGTTTACTCGGTCTACAGCTTCAGAGGTCACTACTTTTGAGAGGCTTTGTGACTTAATTGTGTTGGAGCAGTATAAAAATTTGATACCTGAAGCAGTTGTGACATCTATTAATGAGCACGGAGTTACTTCTCCATCTAAGGGCCCTGTCCCACTGGCGTTTAGGAGGATTTGCGTATGGATTGCACACAAAATTGGCTCATATTCGCTTAACATCCGCAGTATCCGTGAAACATGCTTGTATGAGTCGGCCGACACCCGCACACATCCGCATACTCCACAGAAGGCACTGTTTTCCATTGCCAGGATTTTTGAGCTGCACAAAATTTTGGCTGCGGATAACATCCGCCTTACATACTCAATACATACACAATACATACTCAATCTATACGCTGTATATTCGCCGTCATCTGCTGATATCCGCAACTGACAGGGATTTGCGGCTTGGCAGCGGACTGGGACAGTGTGTAAAACGGATATTTTGCGTGCCCATCATGTCCACATCACGAACTAAAATACATTGTAGGGTGATTCTTTAACTACGGGCACTACTGGCCTTGTAAATGTAATTTCCACCACACCATTGCCTTACAATATAAAGCGCCTTGGGGCAACTGTTTGTTGTGATTTGGCGCTATATACATGTGCTCTGATGTCACTGTTTATCTCCATAGAAACTACCCAAACAATCTTTCATACAAACTGTTTAAAGGGACATTACAGTGTTGTGGTGGAAATTACGGCAATAGTGTGGGACAACTACATTTTGTTTAAAAAAATCACAACAGTTGTATGACATTGAATACCCCAATTATGTTTTGATTATTTTACTGATATTTTATTCAGAGATATTTTAAAACATTAGAAAAAATGTTTCTTTACCATTCATTTTTATCATTGAAGATCAAAAGTCTGGGTGTGGGACAAGCACAAAATGGCAATATTTGCATATAATGATGCTGAAAAAGGTGAAAAAGTCATCATAGACTACTAGAACAAATTTCTTAACACACTTTCATTGTAAAGATAACTATAAAAGTGTGAAATTTCCCCTTTTTTCTGTTTTTCATACAATATGATCAAAGGACATAATAAGTGCCCGTAGTCTAAGAATCACCCTGTAGCGACTGCATACAGATTGGCCACGAATAAAGCGCATCTGATTTGCATCCGCCGCAAATGCAAGTGCACGATGCATTCATAATACACCCGTAATGCTGCCGTGATAATCGCAATGCGTCGGATCCGTTTCCTCACTACATGCGTTATACAACCGTGATTGTTCATCATATATTCGCTATACATTATTAATATATCCGTAAATCATACTGGGACATTTGTCATTTTTGTTGCGGACTACAACGAATGCCCGTAATTTGTGTACTCAATTCATGGGTGATTCTTAAACTATGGGCACTTATTATGTCCTTTGATCATATTGTATGAAAAACAGAAAAAAGGGGAAATTTCACACTTTTATAGTTATCTTTACAATGAAAGTGTGTTAAGAAATTTGTTCTAGTAGTCTATGATGACTTTTTCACCTTTTTTCAGCATCATTATATACAAATATTGCCATTTTGTGCTTGTCCCACACCCAGACTTTTGATCTTCAATGATAAAAATGAATGGTAAAAAAAATATGTTTTTTCTAATGTTTTAAAATATCTCTGAATAAAATATCAGTAAAATAATCAAAACATAATTGGGGTATTCAATGTCATACAACTGTTGTGATTTTTTTAAACAAAATGTAGTTGTCCCACACTATTGCCGTAATTTCCACCACAACACTGTAATGTCCCTTTAAACAGTTTGTATGAAAGATTGTTTGGGTAGTTTCTATGGAGATAAACAGTGACATCAGAGCACACGTATATAGCGCCAAATCACAACAAACAGTTGCCCCAAGGCGCTTTATACTGTAAGGCAATGGTGTGGTGGAAATTACATTTACAAGGCCAATAGTGCCCGTAGTTAAAGAATCACCCTCATGCGCAATTAATCCTCTCCCCAGTGGGACTGGGCCCTAAAGCAGCGCTCTTGCAGATGAGTATGTGCTAACACATTTAAGTTACTTTGAGGAAAACATTGGCAGTCATTATGAATATGATTATAAACAGGGGTTTGTCTTTGTATGGAGCTTCTGATCACAGGCCCCAGTGAGAATTTGGTCATGGAGTATCTAAAGAATCCGTTAGTAGCAATACCCGCTGTCATTGTTTTGTTGAGGGTCATTTTAAGAGTGTCCTTTACTCAGATCTAAAAGGTTTCTGACCTCCAGGGTGAGATTGTACATTCTAAGGTTGAGGTTGATTCTCAATCTCCTCATGGTGATTTTCAGCTTTCATTTCCGGTGGTGTGGTGTCTTTAAGTGGCAATAGATGTCAGAGTTGTTCAGAGTTGGACCTGAAAAAAACCAACTCAGTTAACACAGAAAATAATCACGCAGGAGAAACTGAATTTCTTTTCCTGATCAGGAGAGAGCAAACAAGCGTGACCCCTCACCACAGACCGTCTCATCAGCTCTGTAGGGCCCCGCCCACCTGCCTCTCATATTTATTGAAATAAAGTTACATACAAGCATATAGGGGCGACAATATCACAAAACAAGAAAAAGTCTGGTCTCATGTCGTTATGAAAACTGTTATGGCTTTAAGCCTTCAGTCTCCTAGCCTCCCCATAACAACGTTCAGCCCTGAACCAGTGTGCCGGTCACACCGCTCTTCCCTCAAGGCTGAACTGTTAATTAAAGATGCACATCTGCGCTTAGCAAAAACATAGCTTTAGCAAAACAGTCTGCACATTCACTAAGCCAAAGATCATCTGTTCACTTTCCGTCAAACACCATATCTTTGTATAAATATTTAAACTGATTGATATTTGGACATCGTTGGAGTTTCAGGTAGTGTATTCCATTCTCCCCCCCCCACGAATAGAGACACAGAAGCATTTCCTGGTTGTCCTTGCGCCCGCAATTTCAAAATGATACAAACCCCTTAAATTATATATGCCTTCTCTTTGCATAAATATCCTTGAATTCTGAGAGGTACTTTCTTATTCTTTACTTTATACATCAATTGAACAGTCTTAAATTAAATCATGTCATGGAGTTTTAAAATCTTTGATTTAATAAACAGTGGATTGGTATGATCCCGATAACCTGCATTATGATTTATTCTTAATGCTCTTTTTTGAAGGTTGAATAATGGTTGTACTGTAGTTTTGTAGTTATTGCCCCATACTTCAGCACCATAAGTCAAGTAAGGTACAATCAATGTGCAATACAGAGTATGTAGTGCAGGTACCAATCAGAATTTTGAGAGATATAGGAGCAACTTTTATTTTACAGTCTGTTGCCATTTTCTAAACTTTCTGATACAGGTGCTTGTGTTATGGTAGAAGGTATGGGTTTCGTTCCATTTTCTTCACCTTTACACAGTCACTTTATTTTGTGGTCTGGTAAAAGGTGATGTAGCTCTTGGTGTATGACCCCAGTTGCCATTAGAGGGAGCACACGTGATCTTAAGAAATGATCTTGCAGGGAGTAAAGTGTGGGCAGATAGTAAACCCAGTATTTTTCTGAAGCAACCTTTGGTGGTTGCTACAGGTCTATCTCAAGACTGCAGCAGTGTCCCTTCTGATGTTTCCAGTTTATGACCCGTGCTGCTTCTAGAGTTAAAGAGAATGAGCTTTGGCAGAAAGGTCAAACTTCATGTAGAACAGTTCACTGTTTCTAAAGACATATTAGAAGCTGAGCAAAACGCTGATACAACTTTGTCTGATCTGTTTGATAGAACTGTGCCCAAGTCAGTGGTGAGGGATAGTGCTTTCTGTTATTTTCTATTAGATGGAGTTCTTGTCAGGAAATGGGTTCCACAGAGTCACCAGGGTCTGGGGAATCCGGTTTTCCAAATTGTTGTGCCAACTCCACTGCGGGATAAAGCTTTGCAGACCGCGCATGGTGGCGTGGCAGGTCATCTGGGTGTTGATAAATCTTATGATCGCATCCTCCGTCATTTCTGGCCATGTCTTAAATGAGGGTGTAGCTCACTTATTAGTTGTCAGCAGGTTGGGAGGAGGGCCTACCCTGGCTGTTACTTGCTGCCCGTGAGGTAGTGCAGTAAAGCACAGGGTTTAACCCTAATGATTTAGTGTTTGGTCGCATAGTCCAAGGGCCACTTGCAGTGTTACAAGATGGATGGTTACTTGATGAACCACCCCAAAATATTCTTGACTATGTAAATGGATTTAAAGTTGTATAGCGCGGTGAACTGGCTAGGGAAAAATTGGAATTGTCCCAGAAGAAAATGAAGCAGAAATATGACAGATGTGCTGAGCTGCGTGAGTTTAGTCCCGGTGATGCCATTGGTGAATTCTCTTTTCCAAGCTAAGTTTTTATTTTGGTACTTTCACTGTGTTGCACAAAGTGTCAGACTTTATCTTACTGAAATCCCAGGTTGTAGGAAATCTTCAAAGTTGTCATATAAATTAGTTAAAATCTTATCTTTCCCCTGATTCAGATCAAGGCATTTCAGCAGTGAGGTTGGCATTGGCTGCTGTGCCTGTCACTGTTCATGGTGGCCTTGAACATTTGGAGGGGGGAGATGAGGAGATGGTTGTTGGTCTAGATGAGGTTTTAAGAGATCGTTTGAAGAACTGACCTTGCAAAATCTTAATTCGTTGTTGGATCACCTTGATTGTGATAAACGTGATGAGTTAGTGGCTCTTTAGAGGTTATACTGTTCTATTTTCTGATACTCCCACTCAGACTCACCTAATAGAGTATGACATAGACATTGGAGAGGCTAAGCCCATTAGGCAAAGATTTTAGAGTTTATGAGAAGAAACAGTTGAAGACAGAGGTGAAATACATGTTGGCTAATGGTACTGTGGAGCCATGTGTTTCAAATTGGGCATCACCCTGTCTTCTGGTTAGGAAGTCTGACTCAACTTTTAGACCTTGCACTGACTATCGTAAAGTTAACAGTATATCCAAAGCAGATCTTCATCCGCTTCCTCGGATGGAAGACTGTATAGGGGTGATTCTTAGACTATGGGCACTTATTATGTCCTTTGATCATATTGTATGAAAAACAGAAAAAAGGGGAAATTTCACACTTTTATAGTTATCTTTACAATGAAAGTGTGTTAAGAACTTTGTTCTAGTAGTCTATGATGACTTTTTCACCTTTTTTCAGCATCATTATATGCAAATATTGCCGTTTTGTGCTTGTCCCACACCCATGGTGTGGTGGAAATTACATTTACAAGGCCAGTAGTGCCCATAGTTAAAGAATCACCCATAGATCAAGTGGGGTCAGCACAGTTTGATAGTAAATGCAATCTTTTAAAAGGGTATTGGCAGGTGCCGCTGACCAAAAGAGGCCGTGAAATTTCTGTTTTTATAACTCCATCAGGCTTGTACTCATACACAGTGATGCCTTTTGGTTTAAGTAATGCTCCCGCCACCTTCCAGTGGCTGATGAATCCTGTTGTGTCCGGCCTGGAGGGGTGTGCTGTGTATTTGGACGATGTGGTCATCTACTCAGACTCTTGGGAGGAGCATGTCCGGAGAGTCCAAGCCCTGTTTGAAAAACGGGTGTGGGCCAGGCTAACGGTTAATTTGGCAAAGTGTGGGTTTCCTAAAACCACTGTGACTTACCTTGGAAAAGTTGTTGGTCAGGGTTTGGTGTCCTGTGGAAGCAAAAATTGAGACTGTGAAGCAGTTTCCGCAGCCAACCACAAAGAAAGAACTGATGCGCTTCTTGTGAATGGTGGGGTACTATTGTGCTTTTTGTAAAAACTTCTTGGTAGTGGTGTCCCCACTGACCAGCCTGTTGAAGGCCAAGGTTGAGTTTGTTTGGTCCGCCCAGTGCAATGAGGCATTTGAAGAGGTAAAAGCTCTTTTGTGTTCAGCTTCTGTGTTGGTAGCACCACAGTTTGGGCAACCCTTTAAATTACAGGTAGATGTTAGTCAGATAGGGGCTGGAGCTGTACTATTGTAGGAAAGTGATGAGGGAGTTGAGCTTCCTGTCAGCTTCTTCTCCCAGAAATTTAATAAATATCTACACAACTATTCAGTCACAGAGGAGGAGGCATTAGGTCTTTACAGCATTTCGAGGTCTATGTTGGCTCTGGACAGACCCCACTGACAGTCTTTACTGACCATAACCCACTTACATTTTGAAGTCTCTGCAGAACCCCAACCAATGCGTTATGCGCTGGGCTTTTTATACAACCCTACAATCTTGACATTAGATACATCAGCAGTAAAAGTAACGTTATTGCTAATGCTTTGTCCTGTGCTCCTGTGAATTAATGTCTGTTCTTGTTGTCTCCGGAATGGCTGTCCACACTTTCCCACTCTGAAATTGCTTCCAAGGTGTCAAGATTGCTGAGTGGGATGGGGGATGGTTTGTTTTGGGAATGTTTTTTTTTTTTTTAAATTGGGCCAAAAAATTTTGTGGAGCAGAGGGTGGGGCCCTCTTTCTAAGGAAGGGGGGGGGGGGGGGTCATGGCCTCTCCTCTGCCCTGCAGGGGTGGTTCCTCGTACAGGCAGAGGTGGGCCATGTCTAATTGGAGTCACCTGGGGCTCATGATAAAAGCAGGGCTCCAGTAACATTCTTGCTCTCTGCTGGCTCCCACAGGTACCATCTTTTTTAGTTCTTGTTGGTTTGGGTTTGCACTCAGTCATATTTACACAGACATGCTCACTCAACCATGCACTGCATACATCTTACATATTGACGCATCACTCCATATTCCCTTAGCTTTGCTTTAAGTTACGTATTATTTACAATAAAATCCTGTGATGGCCTAAATCTTGCCTCCCCTCTTTTCTTTTCGTGGGTATGAGCCGGTCTGTGACATTTGAGGTAGAAATAATATAAACTTTGATCCAATACAAACATTCAAAAGCCACTTGGCACTTATTATTATTTGACTGACATGTGGGCAGCACGGTGGATTAGTGGTTAGCACTGTTGCCTCACAGCGAGGTGGTCGTGGGTTCAATTCCCGTGGTCTTTCTGTGTGGAGTTTGCATGTTCTCCTCGTGTTTGCGTGGGTTTCCTCCGGGTGCTCCGGTTTCCTCCCACTTCCAAAGACATGCGGGTTAGGTGGATTGGAATCTTTAAATTGTCCGTAGGTGTGTGTGTGGGTGTGTCTGTGTTTGTTTGTCTGTTTGTGGCCCTGCGACAGACTGGTGTCCTGTCCTGGGTGTACCCCGCCTCGCGCTCTATGGCTGCTGGGATAGGCTCCAGTCCTCCGCGACCCTTAATTGGACTAAGCGGTAGAAGATGAATGAATGATCGACATGTGGAGTTGATAAGCACTTTTTATGTCATTTGATTGATTGATATGTTACATTATATTATTTGAATTTCATGTTGTTTTCAAAAATCAGTATTATCAATTATATGAAAATTAGATTGCTATTAAACAGGTTATTGGATGAGACTCAGACAAAATTAAACAGAACATTTAAAACAGTAAATCCTCAGTACCCCTACCTCCTGAACAGTTTATTTAAATTTGAACTCAGAGCAAATATGATTTTATTCAGCTTATGTACTCACTGAAACCTTGCAGAAATTGTGGGAAATTCATCGTTTTAGTAAGAAAAGATTTTAGCTAATGTGCCCTCAGTGATAAGTTAAACTGTCGCAAAGGAACACTGACAGCATGCCTTTCACAGTAAAAGTATTTGCTGGCATTAAATGTTTTTTTGTGAAATGGTGCGAGCAGTCAAAGAGTGTGTGCCAATTACAGGGGCATTACACTACTCAGCTTCCCTGGTAAAGTCTACTCCAGGGTGCTGGAAAGGAGCGTTCACCTGATAGTCGAACCTCTGATTGAAGATGTTTCTGTGAAGGCTCTCAGTTGTCCAGGTGGTTTCCATAGCAGAGAAGCTTGAATCTTCGACTGGACTAGGTTGCTTGACGTTTCTCTTCTAATCGCAGAAGCTTCCTCAGCTTGTAGAGAAGAACTTGGCCTCTCTACAGAACTAGTTCTTCTCTACAAGAGTCAAGACAGAAGTCAGACTACCAGAGCAAGAAATTTAGCTGAGGAAGCTTCTGCGATTAGAAGCGAAACATCCTCGCATCAAACAACCCAGTCCAGTCAAAGATTCAAGCTTCTCTACTCTGATTGAAGAGGAACAATGTGAGCTTCGTCCTTGTCATGGAACAACCGACCAGCTCTTCACTCTCAGAAGGATCCTGGAGGGCACCTGGGAGTATGTCCATCCAGCCTATGTGTTTTGTGGCCTTGGAAAAGGCGTATGGTCGGGTACCCCAGGAGATAATGCAGGAGTATGGAGTGAGGGGGTCCCTTCTCAGGGCCATCCAATCTCTGTACTCACAAAGCAAGAGCTGTGTTCGGGTGCTCAGCAGTAAGTCGGACTCGTTTCCGGTGGGGGTTGGCCTCTGCCAGGGCTGCGCCTTGTCAGCAATTCTGTTTGTGATATGCGTGGACAGGATATCGAGGCGTAGTCGGGGGGAGGAGGGTTTCCACTTTGGTGGGCTCAGGGTCTCGTCATTGCATTTTGTACAGCTGAGTGTGAAGCGGCTGGGATGAGGAGGTGATGGTCTAGTGGTTAAAGGGTTGGGCTTGAGACCAGAGGATCCTCTGTTCAAATCCCAGCCTGACTGCAAAAATCACTAAGGGCCCTTGGGCAAGGTCCTTAATCCCCTAGTTGTTCCCAGTGTGTAGTGAGCACATTGTATGGCACCCTGACATTGGGGTGAATGTGAGGCATTGTAAAGTGCTTTGAGCATCTGATGCAGATGGAAAACTGCTATATAAATGCAGTCCATTTATGAGGATCAGCATCTCTAAATCTGAGGGCATGGTTCTCAGCAGGAAACTGGTGCCCCAAGTGAAGGAGTTCAAGTACCTCAGGGTCTTGTTAACGAGTGATGGGACAATGAAGCATGAGATTGGCACGGAGAATCGCCACAGCAGGGACGGAATTTAGCTCTACCGTACTACTGTGACGAAAAGGGAGCTGAAGCTCTCGATCTACTATGGTCAATCTTCATTCCTACTCTCACCTATGGTCATGAGGGTTGGGTCATGACCGAAAGAACTAGATCATAGGTACAAAGTGGCCAAAATGGGTCTCCCTTAGTGATAGGGTGAGAAGCTCAGTCATCTGTGGGGAGCTCAGAGTAGAGCCGCTGCTCCTTCACACTGAAAGGAGCCAGCTGAGGTGGTTCGGGCATCTGGCAAGGATGCCCCCTGGGCGCCTCCCTAGGGAAGTGTTCCAGGCATATCCATCTGGGAGGAGACCCTGGGGAAGACCCAGGACTAGGTAGAGAGATTATATCTCCACACTGGCCTGGGAACGCCTCGGAATCCCCCAGCCGGAGGAGGTCAATGTGTCCTGGGGAAAGGGAAGTTTGGGGTCCCCTGCTGGAGCTGTTGCCCCCACAGCCTGATTCCAGATAAGCGGTTGAAAATGAGTGAGTCGTGCGAGCAACATGAACTATCTGATTTTGTTTAACTTTGGAAAATTTACTCTGCTGGGATAGCATTTGATCCCAGTACAAATAGTGAAATACTCTATCACAGAGCTACATCAGCTCAACAGTGTGAAATCAACTCTTATTGGAGTAAAACCACTTGGATTGACCAGACGGTGTTGCTGACCAAATGTTCCCCTGTCAGCCCTGCCATCACTGCGCATGTGTCATCGGCCATGGTTCACTGATTATCACCTCGTTTCTGCTTAAAACTGCACTCCAGTCATCATCTATCTCAGCGACAGATATCTGATGCTTTTGTACAACAATCATGTCTGCATAAATTCAGCATTATTCCATAATAACAGACGGAGGAAGTGATCAGAGCGCTTTGGCTACACAAGGTGCTAGCTGATGCATTCACTGTGCATCGGTAATTTCAAAGCATCACAAATTCAAGCCTCGTTTCTGCTTAAATGGCCTCATTTCTATTTAAAACTGACTTTAGAATGATTCGAGAGGTTTTACCTTGTCATCTGATGGTTAATAATCCCTTTAATCCATTTGATCGCTTTGGGTGGAGAGACTGTGTCAGACGGGCTGCTGGGCTCCGGAACGACACATGGGCGGAGGGGGCCATTCAGTCTGTGACAACTGTCGAGCTGATTTCACTCTATGATAGTGCTTAATTTACTCTATATAGACTGGGATCAAATGCTATCCCAGCAGAGTAAATTTTACTCAGCAAAACTTCCTGTGCAGTAACATCAGCAAGCCACACTTGATATTATTTGCAAACAAACATGAAAAGTTAAACACATTTAACTGACTACTGTTCTCAAAAGTCATTCTCCTGCAGTCTGTTTTCTCACTTTACCCTGACATTGAAGTTGCAGGTCTTAGTCAGTGTGCTTATCCCTGGATTCTGAGTGTGAAGCAGATAATCTGACTCCCCCTAGATGGGATGCCAGACCATTGCAAGTTACTTCCCCAGTCAAGTACCCATTTACAGCTGGCTGGACTGAGACAATGCAGATCTCCAGTCAATCCAGGTCTGCATACTGGCAGCCCCACTCTAATCCCACCGAGATACCTGCTGTACAGTCTATGAAGGGCAGCGCAAATTCTCAGAGAAGATTCACAATACTTCTCTTACAATCAGCTATATGACTTAAGCCATGTACACAATCCTAAACACATGCCACTGATAATCACCGCAAACCAACTGGATGCAAAAACACTCTTTAAAAGAAGCTTGACATCTCACTAATCTCTTGCCGTTTTTCAGTTCCCCACCTGACGCTCCCTCCACCACCCCACTGCCACAGGTTGGTCCTTGTCTGCTGCTGGGGATTGGCTTCGCCCCCTGCCTCCTCCATCAGCTTGACTTAAGATCACTTTGGCTCATCCCACCGCTGCAACGGGGACTGAGGTCAAACCAAATGTATAACTCTGTACCCACTTATGTAACAAATCACTTTCTTTAACATGTTGAGTCTTCTAATAATCAAAAGGTCAGTGAGGTTAAACTGACAGCTACCAAGAGTGGCCTAAAAATGCCTGAAAAGGCTGAACCCGAGGAAGAAGGTAAGAGAATGTGTGGACAGTTTCTGATAAAGCAGCAAGGAACAGCAGGCAGTGGAAAATATTCCAGAGATTTTGTTCCATCCCATTTCCTTATGTTTTAGAGGAGACATATGTGTGATGAATCCTCTACAAGATGATGTTGGAGCAGACCTATAATTTACTGTACATAAACAAAGAGAATGGAGGATGAGGTAAGACAGTGGAATTAGCAATAGAATCCAAAGTGAGATCATCGGCCAGTTGGTGCATTCTCTTCACACAACAGTGGTATCTCATGCGCTATACTTATGGTGTGATTTTTACAGACTGACAGCTGATGGGACTTGGCATATGAGCACTGTGGGCCAGTTTTCCTGCTATTTTCAGTATATTTAAACAATCTTGAGACACATTGTTCCTCTTATGATTTTATACTTGCTCACACACCACTCGCACACAGTGATGATTAAGTTAAATGGAGCACCAGAAGAAGCTAAAGTTATAGTGATAAGAGAACTTTCGGATATGGAAAGGTTTAAATGATGGGTATTTGGTTTAATAATGATTATGTCTGTGTTGTTAAAGGAACATGGGTAGGATTAATTGGGGCAATGAATGCCATGGTATGCTTACGTTATGTTTACACTATGCTGGAGTCTGATTGTTAATTGTGTTTGTATTCTATGATGACAGCTGATCCTTTTGAATTTACGTTGGTACAAGAATTACAACCTTTTCGGTAAACGGAACATCATATTCAAGATTGGGAATATGAGATAGACCCGGATAATCATTTTTATTCCTCTGTAAATAATAATTGCCAGTACTATACTGAGGAACAGTACAATAAGTGCACTATATTGGAAGGGAAGTTCTCAATAATTCACTTTAACAGTAGGAGTTTGTACAAGAATTCTGGGAGCATTAAAGACTATTTAAAACAATTCTGCCAACCTTTTACTATAATTGCTATAACAGAAACTTGGCTTGCTGATGATGATGTTTCAAATTATGAATTGGAGGGTTGTGAATTTAATCATCTGAATAGAGATAATAGAGGTGGCGGAGTAGCATTGTATGTTGATAAAAGGCTTAATTACAAAATCAATGATCAAGTGACAATGGCCGTAAAAAATCTTTTGGAATGTATTACAATTGAAATATGTTTGGGAATAAGTAAAAATATAATTATTAGTAGTATTTATAGAGCTCCTGGCTCAAAAAGTGAAGAATTTCAAAATTGGGTTGATAAATATTTTTCACAGATGGGTATTAAGCGAGTATTTGTCTGTGGAGATATAAATATTGATCTTTTAAATCCGCATCAAAATAAATTGACAGATGATTTCATTAATACTTTGTACACCTTAAATCTATATCCAAAAATTACTAGGCCTTCAAGAATAACTTCTCAGTCAGCTACCCTTATTGATAATATTTTTACAAATGATATTAATACAAAAACAATAAGTGGTTTATTGATCAATGATATCAGTGACCACTTACTAATTTTTATAGTAACAGAGCTGAATTTGAATACTAAATGGAAGGAGAAAATACAATATCAAAAGCGGTTGCAATCTGAAGAAGCTATTACCGCCCTAAAAAATTATTTACGTCTGCAGGATTGCAATTCCATTTATACGAAGAATGATGCCAATTTAGCATATGAGAAATTTGAAAAGATATTTCTTGATGTATATAACAAAAATTGTCCAGTTCTACATTGCAGTTTAAATAGCAAGTATAATGACCATCCATGGATAACAAAGGGACTGCAAAGGGCATGTAAGAAGAAGAATATGTTATATAGAGAGTTCATCAGAAGTAAATCAAGAGAGGCTGAGATTAAATAGAAGTGCTATAAAAATAAATTAACAACCATTATGCCAAACTGTAAAAAATCATACTATGGCAAAATTCTAAATGATAATCAAAATAATATAAACGAAACATGGAAAATACTGAATAGTATTTTAAGAAATAAACCCAAATCAAAGAATTGCTCATCTTACTTTACTTGTAACAATAAAGATGAATATGACATGAACCAAGTAGTGAACAGTTTTAATACATTTTTTGTTAATGTTGGGCCAGATTTAGCAGCTGACATTCCACATACTACATGGGAAAACCAGCAATTAATTGAGAGAAATCCATATATTATGTTTCTTGGCCCAGTTGTTGAGAGAGAAATTATTATGATAGTTAGCACATGTAAAAGTAAAAGGTCAACTGATCATAATGATATACATATGGCTTTAGTAAAGCAGATAATTCCAGAAATTGTTAAACCATTAGCATGTATATTTAATAAATCATTTCAAACAGGAATTGTTCCAAATGGTATGAAAGTGGCAAAGGTGATACTTCTATTTAAATCTGGTGACAAACATCTTTTTACTAACTACAGGCCTGTGTCTATATTGTCACAATTCTCTAAGATACTGGAAAAACTTTACAATAACAGACTGGATAGATTTACTGAACTTCACAACTTGCTTGATGACAGTCAATATGGGTTCAGAGCGAAAAGGTCCACTGCTTTGGCTTTGTGCAATGCAATTGAAGAGATTAATAAACATGTGGACCAAAGGGAATTAGTAATAGGTCTATTTGTTGACTTAAAAAGGCTTTTGATACAATCAATCATAACATATTATTTAAAAAGTTGGAACTTTATGGGATTAGAGGAGTGGCTCTGAACTGGATTAAAAGTTATTTGCAAAACCGGAAGCAGTTTGTTAAAATTGGGGTGCTGCAGTTCTACAGATCTGGACATTGTTGTGGGGTTCCCCAGGGCTCTGTGCTGGGACCAAAATTATTTATTTTATATATTAATGATTTATGTAAAGTTTCCAATGTGTTTAAAGCAGTTCTCTTTGCTGATGACACAAACCTGTTTTGTTCTGGAGAGAATTTGCAGCAATTATTGTTTGATTTGAGAGTCGAAATGATAAAGCTGAAGAGTTGGTTTGACATGAACAAATTGTCATTAAATTGGTCAAAAACCAAAATGATGTTATTTGGGAATTATAAATTGGATGTACAAATACAGTTAAATATACTTGGGGTAAATCTAGATTGTGTCAAGGAAAATAAGTTTTTAGGTGTAATTATTGATGATAAAATTAACTGGAAAGCTCATATTCATCATATTCAAAAGAAAGTTTCTAAAAGTATTGCAATATTGAATAAGGCAAAGTACATTTAAGATGGTAAATCACTATATACTTTGTATTGTACATTGATTGCACCTTATTTGACATACTGTGCGGAAGTTTGGGGTAATAACTATAAAACTACTTTACAATCATTATTCATCCTTCAAAAAAGAGCTTTAAGAATAATTTATAATTCAGGGTTTCGGGATCATACCAATCCGTTATTTATTAAATCAAAGATATTAAAACTTTGTGATATGATTATATTTAAGACTGTTCAGCTGATGCATAAAGCAAGAAATAAACAATTACCTCTCAGAATTCAAGAATATTTTACGCTGAGAGAAGGAATGTATAATTTAAGGGGTACGTTTTATTTTAAAAATGCGTGCGCTAGGACGACTAGGTGGTGCTTTTGTGTTTCCATTTGTGGCCCCAAAAAAATGGAATAATTTACCAGAGAAACTTTACATTAAGGGCCCCTTCACACATAGTACATAGGGCGAATCACTGCGGAAGAGCTCATATGAGCGAACCACGAAAACATCGAGCCGACGGTTTCGTGCACGCGACGGTGTCACGCACGCGGGTGCGCAACACCGTTGTGGCGGGAACACAACGCAAGCAGCTGCAGCATGTGTACAGCATGTGTAACCACATCGCGCAGCTGTTGTGAAAAAAGAAATACAACCCCTATTCCAGTGAAGTTTGGACGTTGTGTAAAATGTAAATAAAAACAGAATACAATGATTTGCAAATCCTCTTCAACCTATATTCAATTGAATACACCACAAAGACAAGATATTTAATGTTCAAACTGATAGAATTTTTTTTGTTTTTGTGCAAACATTTGCTCATTTTGAAATAGATGCCTGCAACACATTTCAAAAAAGCTGGGACAGGAAAGTTGATGAATGCTCAAAGAACACCTGTTTGGAACAATCCACAGGTGAACAGGTTAATTGGAAACAGGTGAGTGTCATGATTGGGTATAAAAGGAGCTTCCCTTGAGCCTCTGACTGGCAGCTGGGGGCTGACTTGGGCAAGCAGCTGAAGCAATTGCTGTCACAACACTCTGGCCAGACATGATCATCACCTCTGAGGCTTCAAAACATCTTATGCTGGAATTAACAGTGCCTTAGGAAGTGCGTGTAGAGAAGCCAATGAGATGAAATGCGACAGGTACCAGGAACTGGTGGAGGAGTGTAGGAGCAGATGCTGGAGGATGTTCTATGAGCCCATTGAAGTTGGCTGTAGAGGATCTACAGGATGTTCACTCTTCAAAGTCCTCACTCGGTTGGGCATCACTGGAGTGGCCAAAAAGATGACTATTCAATCCACAAGCGAAGCCACAGAGAAAGCCACAAGGTAGCTTTGGTTGAAGAGGGCTGATCCTTGGGCTGCTGCTGGGACACTAGTCAGGACCTGATCAACCCTAGCTGGGTCCCCTAAGTGAGGGCATGTGATGTTGTGAGACCTGAAACACCCAATGACCCCAGAATACATCACTGATGAAGTGGCCCAAAGAGGTTTTTTTTTTTTTTTTTTACATAGAAGTGATTGTATTTTGGAGTAGTTTGATGAAGATACTATCTTCTTATATTCATCCCACATGGGTGAATTTAATTTGCAAAGGTCAAAGAAAAAAAACAGTCCAAAAAACACCTACTTTTTTCTTATATCTCAACTGAATTTACCCCAGGTGGACTCCAGTTAAGCTGTAGAAACATCTCAATGATGATCAGTGGAAACAAGATGCAACTGAGCTCAATTTTGAACTTGATGGCAAAGGCTGCACTTATGTACATGTGATTTCCTAGTTTTTAAATTAACAAATTAACAAAAATCTAAAAAAAAAAAAATTTTTTTTTTCATATTGTCATTATGGGATATTGTGTGTAGAATTGTGAGGAAAAAATTATTTCATCCATTTTGGAATAAGGCTGTAACATATGTAACCGGGTGGAAAACAATGAAGTATACATTTAACGCCACCAGAAGGTATTTTTGTATTTGGGATACACTCTTGGATCTCTTTTGGGGTTCTAGAAAAGGGGACCATGAGCTTTAGGGTGTCCTCTCATCTTCCTGGTTGCAACACACAGCGTTTGTTGGAGACAGAGTGATGTCCCGGGATTTTTTTTTAGGTAAATCAATCATCGTGTTGGTTGCAGGAAATATAGAGTCGGATGCATTTGAGAGGGTTCACTGTGTGTATATCACTGTAGATTTCACAACAGCTCTGCTTGTTTACAAATCTTTTCATGGTCTAGCCCCAAAATGCATCTGTGACCTGTAAGAACCATTTCAGGCTCTGAGAACCTCAGGAAGTGGTCTACTGCCGGTTCCCAGAGTCAGGACTAAACACAGAGAGGCTGCGTTTCAGTTTTATGCAGCTAAAATCTTGAACAAACTTCCAGAAATGGTTAGACAGGACTCAACTCTGACAATGTTCAAATCCAGGCTGAAAACAGTTTATTTTACCTGTGCATGTGATGACTGAAAGTATTTTATCTGCACTTTTTCCTTTTAGTGTAATTTTTAATGATTATTTACATTTTATGATTTGATTATATCTGACTGTAAATTTATGTAATTGTAAAGCACTTTGAATTGCCTTGTGTATGAATTGTGCTCTATAAATAAACCTGCCTTGCCTGTTCTGTGTTCCAAGATGGCACAGCTGGTGGATGGTCCTGGGGACCACGAAAGACTGTGACGGTGAGGCACACGACCGCAGCCGTCGAGTAGGCCGCGTTTGAGGGTCCACATTATTGGTACGATGTTTATCCTGCATGTAATGAAAGTTGCACAAGTAAAGTTTTCTACAGAAGGTGGAAGTTTTCAGAATGCCAACTGTAGGTTGTCTCCTCTGATTTAAAGGAGAGCTGCTACTTATTTTCTTTTCCTCATTTTTAGTTATATTCTTTTCTTCCATTTGTGTTTTCTTTTTCCTGTTTGTATTGCACAGCCATTTTTTAAAATGTAGCTGTATATTTAGATTAAAGAGGCATTATGTGAGTGCCCTGAGGCTGCACTGGAAATTTCCATAAAGGACTGAGTTTTGTGTTTGGGATGAGGGGTCAGTGTTACAGGGAAAAATGGAGAACCCTGAATTTTAGTGACCTTTCCCTGGTTTTATTTATTTTAAAGATTTTGTATTTTCATTTTGTAAAAATTGTAACCCAAACCATTTATTTATTTTGTTCAGAATTAAAGAACCCGCATAAGACAATTCTTGTGTCCTGTGCAGTGTCAATTTCATCAGGCTACACATAAAATGTGGAAAAAGCGAAGAGCTGTGAATACTTTCCAGGTCCACCGTACTTCATCTTTTCTTCTGACGTTATGACATTTTTGCGCTGTGTTGAAGATGTAAATGCATCCCTAATAACAACATTCATGTACATGATCACTGCATGACCTAATATCATCCTGTCTCCCCCAGACAGGATTTCAGACGAGCTGAAGGCCGCTATCAAAGCAACCTGGGCTTCTAGAACACCTCAGCCTTGCCACAGGTTGATTGCCTCCATACCATCCCACACTGATTCAGATATTCATTCAAAAGGAGCCCCAGTGCAGTACTGAATACATAACAACATACTTTCAGAACTTCCAAAATTTCTCTATTACAAATCCCTTTTCTGGATTGATCCAATGAAATAAACTAATATTTTGCTAATATGCATTTTCTAATTTTTGGAGTTGTACGCCATAGCAAGTCCCTTGAGCTTCTCCCTCCTTTCCACTCAGGGTCACCACAGCACATCTGACATGGATGTGCATGTTGATTTGGAACAGGTTTTACACTCTGACATATTACATGGACAATGGGCAGGGGTGGGTTTTGAACAGAGAACCTTCCACACCGAAGACTAACTGCTGTATGCGACATGTGAGTAACGTGTGGATACCAGGGTCAGCGCTTCAGTCTGTAGTTTTAAAAATAGTGTTCATAAAGATAGTTAACCTTGTACAAATGTAATGCAATTTGACTCCAAGCCTAAAATGCACTATTCATGTGTCAAAACAAACCAACAAAAACAAAAAACACACCCTCAAATTTCACAACATAAAAGCAGCACATTAGCTGCCACCTAATAAAAGTTAGACTTTTACATAGACTCATACCGCCACCTGGTGAAAATGTGTAGTAAAGCACTTGTGACTCATTTAGTAGTTGACAGGTCTGAGAATTCTTATTATTAAATTAAAAAAAAGAAAGGAAAAAATGCTCAACTGCAGGCAGATGACGTGTAGTCAGTAAATAATACACGTTTTAGACCAAGAAACAACCACATTCACATTTAATGGCTGTTCAATTCTATAAACTGTCATAAATTGTTTTTGTGTAACATTTCTGTATAAAAAGTATAAAAAATAAAATTCTCAACAAGTAAAATAAATTAGAATAAGGGAAACAAAGTTATCACACAAAAACTTTAGCATGGGTACACCCACAAAACTCTACGACATTTGTTTATACAGTACGATAATGGACACATTCACATCTAAATATTTATATTTTGTTGTTTGTAAACAAACCTATCACATGTTCAGAGAGGCCTTAGGTGGCTCGGGCATCTTTTCCGGATGCTCCCTGGACGCCTCGCTGGAGAGGTGTTCTGGGCACATCCCATTGGGAGGAGGCCCCGGGGAAGACCCAGGACACGCTGGAGGGACTACATCTCTCGGCTGGCTTGGGAACGCCTTGGGGTTCCCCCGGAGGAGCTGGGGGAGGTGTGGGTGGATCGGGAGGTCTGGGCGGCTTTGCTTGAGCTGCTGCCCCCGCAACCCGACTCCGGATAAAGCGGAAGAAAATGGATGGATGGATGGATATCCATCCTTTAGCATGTGTCCAGAACGTTTGGATTCAGTTGATGAGAAAATGTTCCAATGTGAACTCGTTGTGACAATTCCTTCACTGGATCTCTGCAGAACAGATGTGTGTGTGTGTGTGAGATCCCAGAGGTTTGAAATCTTTTTCATTAATAACGTTTACCCGCATGATGTATTGCTCAGCATACATTCCTTTTGAGACTCCATCAGGACTTGTCCCGTCTTTGGTCCATTTCCTTTCGAATCCGGGTTTCCAGAGCTGCCCTCATGTCCAAATCCAGGATGTTCTTTTCTGCGACTTGCTCCACCACCTTCTCAGGTTTGTCCTCCTTCAGACAGAGACAGACTGTGAGGACGGTTGGAGCAGATCAGAGTCAAAGCACACTGAAGCTCAGGACCAGATCATAGGCTAAAAAGATGCTCATGAACCTTGTGCACGAGGAAGGAGGTAATGGTACCAGAGTCTGCCTGGTAGTCAAGCCAGAAAAGCTCAGCTCCCTGGGTTTCAGTCTCTGTGCTCGAGCCGCTCTCGTTCCACTCTTCAGCCTCAGCGCCGGCCCCTGGCTCGGATCCACCTACCAAACAAGCACACACACACACACACACACACACACACACACACACACACACACACACACACACACACACACACACACACACACACACACACACACACACACACACACACACACAGTCTCTTCATTGCACTTAGTGGATTTACAGTCATCAGTGGAAACAAAATAATTAAGCAGGTAAATCTTACATCGTCGGCGAGGATGGTACACTTGTATGTCTGGGCGCCGCGGGCGTCGGGGTATTGTAGTGTGTCGGCGCCGCTGAAGCTCTTTGGCTTGTTTCACCTCTCTATCATAGTCATCTCTTCAACAGACAAGGATTCACAGTTATCCAGAGGTATTACACAAAAGTTATTTACGTAACTAACAGTTATCAATGTGCATTTAAAAAAAAAATTAAAATAAAAAGTGATGAAGATCTCAATCTTTTACCCCATTTAAGCCACCTTGACACTTCCACAAATTTGATCCCCACAGTGGCATCTTGCATGTCAACGAGTAAAGTTGTCGTAAACTGTACGAGGCCCTAGGCATAATGACAAGCAGTGTTTGCAAAAAGGTCGCACAATGTTCACAGCTAGTTCACGCAAGTGACAAAATTTATGCGTGCCAGAAATTTTGAACATTTCAAGATTTTCTTTGTACACTGGCACGCAGCCACACACAGTTTATGAGTTTACTCACTGGCAGACAAGATTGCGTGCCAGTGTGGGGATCAAATTTGTGGAAGTGTCAAGGTGGCTTTACACAGCACCCTTCTTCTTCGATTTGTTTTAAAGAGTTAAAAACTGTACAAATAGCCAAAACTGTTATTCAGATAAACAATTTGCTGATTGACAGCAGTGTCATAATTTTGACACTTGTTTAAATAATGTGAAAATGAAAACTACCAAATATTTTTTTGACAGCATCTTCAGATTTTCTTTTTCTCATGCTAAGTCTTTTAACATGCACTGGTGGTGTGCTTTGCTGCATCCACGATACCATGGAACTGCTTTGGTTTCCTGGATGGCAACCACCCAGGTACACACCTGGTCCATCCCCCACATCTCTCAAATAAACATTTATCTGCCACAGCCAGGTGAAGTGTGAGCATCCCCTTGGCCTTCTCCAACAATGCACCACAATTCCAAAAATGCTGAAGCTGCAAGTTGGAGTTTTATTGGACATAAAAAAAAAATAAAAAAAAATCTTTAAATAAGATGCTGACCTTGTGTTTTGGTAAACTGAATGACACAGTTCTTGACATTTTATAACCTGTATAATTAATCAACAAAATATCTGATAGAACAACAATGGAAAACAACATTAACTGCATCCCAAAGTGACAACAGGACAACAACAATCAAATATGGATTTGCTGCTGCAGAGTATACAGAGTATATTATTAATGACAAGCTGAACAAAAATTACAACTGTAAATTCAAAGTTAAGAACTTTAACTGTCTTCATTTGCACAACTTAAAGTTAAAAACCCAAAACATAATTCATAGGGATTTTAAAGTAGACCTGCATTGAAATAATTGTGGTCAGATCTCAGAAAGAAATAGCTGATATGTATTTATAAGACCCTTGTGAATGCAGTAAAGTAAATCTGTAAGCCCAAATTTGTAATTCAGTGGAGAAATCTTCATTTAAAAATGACAAATTTGCAGCTAAAATTTGACCCTCCGTGAAAACTGTTTGTACATCCGGGACATTGCAGTGACGTCCGGCAGAAGACGGAGTGCTCGCACCTTCAGTCCGATCCCGCATTGAATTGATTTTTATCTGTTAGTAATGTTACTGTTATACACATCCTGGTTTCAGCATCCAAAAGTAAGCTGCAATGAATGCGAGATACAGCACTGCATGCTCAGATCAGCAGCGACATCGACAGCGGGCGACGTTCTTCTCCAACGCCTTGCTCTCACTGCCTCCGATGAGCTTACCGAGTCTGCGGGCTCGGTAAACGCCGCAGCAGGCCACTCACACCGCCCTCATGTCTGCTGTGCAGCCGGCACCACCTCTCTGTCTACTGAATGGAGGTGCGGCCAACTTGGCAACAAGTCCAGAGACGAAGCACGCTGTTTTGATGCGGAGCGGCCGGTGACACCTGTTGCCCACAAGGACAGACTTCTTGCGGCAAAATCCGCAGCACCGCACGGTCTCGGTAATCGGAGCCGCAGAGCTCCGCGGCCAATGAGAGAGGTTTATATCTTTTTAATGACTTGAATTCTTTGCGGGTCCCGCATCCGTACCCCGCGACATTAACACCGGAGGCTAAAGACAGTAGATTTTCAATGCGACACCACTCAATCAAATGGGCGTATGAAAAAGTCCCCAAAAATCATTTTCAAGCAACAATACAAGAAATGTGTACTCACCAAACGTACCGCAAGACAATATGAAGTTTTAAAAAAAGTCGATCCTTCTGTATAAGACAATAAAAAGGTGCTTTTGTAAGAGATGCAAACTGACGTAAATCCACAAATTACAGTTGGCACGCGCAATGCATGCTGGGATAGGGTCTTCTCTCTGACGTCTCGGCAGCGTCCCGGATGTGATGACAGTTTTGCGGAGGGCTAAATTTTAGCTGTAAATGTGTAATTTTTAAACTAAGATTTCTCCGTTGAATGACAGATCTGGGCTTGCAGATTTACTTTACTATATTCAGAAGGATCTTATGTGTAAATATAAGTCATTTTTTGGTCCAAAGATCTGACTGCATTTATTTCAATGCAGGTCTACTTTAAATAAATAAAGGAAAAACAGTAAAAGTATTTGAGAGGCCCATTCACTTTCTATACCAGCTTACTCCAATCAAGGGTCACGGTTGGGGGCTGGAGCCTATCCCAGCAGTCGGGCATGCGGCGGGGTTACACCCTGGAGAGGATGCTAGTTTGTCATAGGTCCACATATAGAGAGACAAACTCATTGACACTCACATCTACAGCCAATTTAGAGTCACCACGTCACCCAACCTGCATGACTTTGGAAGTGGGAGGAACGTGGAGCACCCGGAAGGAATCCACATGACCATGGGAAGAACATGCAAACTCCACACAGAAAGGACAGGTGTGAAGCAATTCCATGACCTTCTTGCTATGAGGTAACAATGCTAACCACCAAGCCCCTGTTACTTGAGAGACTGAAGCAATAAATATTTTTTCTCTAACAAATTACCAAATGATTGACCTATTTTCATTCATTCATTCATTTTCTGCTGCCGATATGGGTTGTGGTGACAGTAGAACAAGCAGCTTATCCCACACTTCCCCATCCTTGCCCAAGTCCTGTAAGTCTTTCCAGGGGATCCCGAGGCCTTCCAAGCCAGCTCCTGGGTCTTCCCTGGGGCCTTTTCCCAGGTGGATGTGCCTGGAAGATCTCCCTAAGAAGACAACCAGAGTGCATCCTCAACAGATATCTGAACCATCTCAGCTGGCTCCTTCTGATGCGAAAAAGCAGCGGCTCTACATTGAGTCCCTCCTGGATAGTGGAACGTCTCACCCTGTCCAGGGGTTTAAGCCCAGATACCCGACAGAGGAAACGCATTTCCGCCCCTTGTATCTGCAACGTTATTGTTTCAGTCATTACCCAGAGTTCCTGACCACAGGTGAGTATAGGAGCGTTGATGGCCTGGTAAATTGAGAACCTCACCTTCTGGCTCAGCTCCTTCTTCACCACGACGGCCTGGTGAAGCGTCTGTAAAACATCAGACGTCGCCCCAATCTGTCTCTCAATCTCATGCTCCAACTTACCCCCACTCATGAACAAAATCCCAAAATACTTCTCCTACACTTGGGGCAGTAACTCAGAGGACAGAGGACCATGGTCTCAGATTTGAAGGGGCCGATTCTCATCCCAGTCAGCCTCAAATCTGCTCAGTGTGCATCGGAGGTCACACAGCCTGATGAAGGAAAAGCAGAGATGCAACTCTGATCTACTTTCAATGTACCAATTTTTCAGTTTACAATTTAGTACAGTCACTTGCCCAGTTCTGGATCATTGCAGGTTCTGGATCACTGCTGTAGTATTTGCGCCGCCGTTTCTCCTAATCAGCGCGAATAAGCTAATACTTGGTACCAATGGAAAGACTGATGTTTTGTCTACAAACAACCACAAGCTCGACCGGATCCAGCCATCCTTATGATCAGCAGAGGAATCAAAACATCCCGGTCTCCGTGGTGTGCACGCGTTTTCTGACTCACTCATTTGTGCAAGTGTGAAAGTGGCGATCTCTAAGAAGTAGCAAAGGTGAGTTAGCTATTCAGTGTCATTGGTTCTAGAGTGGGAATATACTTACTTACATGGGTAGAAAATGTCAGCGTGTTATGTCTTGCTGTATAATTGCTGCACGCATTTATCTCCGATGCCAGAATTTGCTGGTTGTGGATCACTGAAGCAGCAGCCTCGTGTCAGTACTTGCGAGCCATGTGTACTTTGGGGTCATCTCAACATCACGAATGTGGGGGCTTTTACTTTTTAATTCGGGAGAAATCTCACCTCCACACATTTAAAACCCTCCTTTGCTCTCCATCTCTAACAATATAAGGTGCGAAATGATAGCAAGTTGGGGCATCTTGTGCTGTCCTCCTGACCCACTTCATTGAGTACTGTAAATAAAACATGAAGTGAGCTAATAAATCTTAAAAAGAAGCATTATTTTGTTCATGAAGGTTGAATGGTGGATACACGCGGTTTCCAGTTATATACAGTGTAGTACTATGGAGAAATAAGTTGATCTTTTGTTATGAGAGCTCTTGCAACATAGCACATTTATGCTTTTTCAGAAATAATGTGGAATCTCGATAAACTTATTTCAATTCAGCAACTTTTTACTGACCATATATGGATCAAAGAATGCAGGTTTGAAGGTATTTAAAAACACTTCATTTTTTGCTTGTAAAAACGTATAACAGTGCCCTTTCGAAACTAAGTAAATTCTCATTTAATAAGTATAAATTATATCATTTTGTGTTCAAAACACATTCTCGGGCACAGAATTCATTCTTCTTCTTCTATTCTTCATTAGAAGGGCTCCAGCCAGATGCCAGGAATGCCCCAAAGTGACACAGAGTGTCGTGATCCAGAACCGGGCAAAGTGATCCATTTCCGGCAAATATGTGCACCACACATAATAGAGAAGCTTGAATCTTCGACTGGACTGGGTTGCTTGACGCAAGGACGTTTCGCTTCAAATCGCAGAAGCTTCCTCAGCTAAAATTCTTGCTCTGGTAGTCTGACTTCTGTCTTGACTCTTGTAGAGAAGAATAAACAGAAGTCACAAAAGCTGGAGTTTTAAACCTAACCAGACCCCTCCTACCGAGAGGCACGCTGCTATAGGCTAGTGCTCTAAAAAATAGCTCTAATTAGCACCTATTGTGCTCTAGTTAGCACCCTCCTAATGACAGAGCAGCTGTCCCTCCTAATGATGGGACGGATGCCTCTCCTGATGGCTCCCTTGACGACTCTCCTGATGACGTGAATGACTCATTACCATGAACAAAAGACTGAAACTGCTTTGACCTGAGTACCCCATTGTAAACAGGGGATAAAGCGTGTCTCAGACCCCCTCCCTGGTTAAGGCTGGGTTTCAACTGTTTCATATAGAATGCCTCCTTGACCCCTCTCTCAAACCATTTCTTCTCTCTGGCTAAGATTTTAACTTCCTTGTCCTCAAATGTGTGGTTAGTGTCTTTAAGGTGGAGATGAACTGCAGAATGAGGTCCACTGGCGCCCTCTCTGTGATGCTGGTATAGCCGTTTGTGTAAAGGTTGCTTTGTCTCACCTATGTAGTGTTCGTTGCAGTTTTCCTGACATCTTATAGAATACACTACATTGCTCTGTTTGTAACTAGGGATCCTGTCCTTAGGGATTTTGTGCTGTCTGAAGATCCTCTGTAGTTTTTCCCCTACTCCTGCTAAATAAGGGAGAGACACTCCTCTTCTTCTTGTCTCCGTCTCCTGTCTATCTGGTCTCTTTGTTCTCTGGGACTTCTGCACTTTGTTCAGGGACCATCGTGGGTACCCACATACTGTGAGGGCTTTCCAGACAAGTTGTTCTTTAGCCCTTCCCTCTGCAGTTGTGGGCACCTGTAGGGCTCTGTGTTGAAGAGTCCTGATCACCCCGAGCTTGTATTCAGAAACCACACATAATGTGGCTTCACACTTTAAGTAGAATGGCTACCCCATCCAGAATCCTTCAGCTAGATAACATCCAAATACACAATACAACAATACACAATATAGGACATTCAGTTGCATTATGGCTCCATATAGCGGGACTTTCAAAAAAGTGATCTAGAACTGGGCAACTGACTGTATACTGGCTCTAAATTTTGAATGGATCCTGTTCGTTAACTATGATATGCAATATTTTCCCAGGCAGTATCATTCCACAGTTGTACATAATTCTTGTTTTACATTTTACTTTTGTCCACATTTTATTTTAGTTGTACATATATTTAAGTAATTTATTTTGTTAAATTTCATTATCTTTTCTTTGGCTAACAATAACTCGCACCTCAGAAAAGCACCTTTTGGAGTTACACTCAAATCTCGTTGCAATGTAAATTACAATGACAATAAAGGCGATTCTGATGACCTCCTCTTTTCTCTAAGCTCCCCCACAACCTAAAAAAAAAACCTTAATATTTCTGTCTCACTAATTATTAAATTGTTTTTATTACATGCTAACACACACAAAAATAACTGATTTCGCATCTATCCTTAAGTACACTTGTAGTTTGAGGAAAGACGTTTAGAAATGGACTAAAAAAACAAACCCTTTTACCTACACATTGTTGAAAACGGGTGCACAGGCTGTCAGACCTCCTCACGAGAACAATCATTCATTCATTCATGATGCGTTCAATGTCCAGCCTATGAACTTGAAGACCACATTGAAAAATAAGTGTTTTCATGCTTTAATGTTATCCTTGGTTTTACTTGCACCTTGTACTTTTAACTGGTATGAATTTGTCTAAAATAAATCCAACCCAACTTTTGTTTTCCACAGTAAAGTCTAGTTCCAGCTGTGGTTCGTTAGATAACATTAATGCTAAATCCCGGAGGTAAATGTAGCCGAGCATAGTTACCTGGCGATCTGGTTCCTCCGAATATGATGCAGAAAACCGTGACTCATGTCCAAACGGCCTCCGGGTTTATATTTCAGCTCCTGTGCTTCATTATCTCTTAAAATGTCCATTTCAACAAGGAGCTGTTTACACGGCGCCTGTGTGGATGAACAAACCCATCGACACAATCTGTGAGCAGCTGAGACTGTCTGCGCCACAAATCTTGTTGTCCAATCTAGACTTTCCCGGGGTTTATAAACTACAAAGAGGACCATCCTCTTAAGCCCTAGGGCCTAGTTCACCAAAATTACATACCCATACATTATGATTTATTTCTCAGCTTGTGCAAAATCAAACATACAAAACTTTGGATCAGCTAAAAGACAGGTTCTAGGGGATGATGTGGATGCAAAAAAAAAAGAAAGTAAATAATACTTGGTAGGAGTAAATGAGTTTTCTTTGCCCAAAAAATGAATTCTGATTTATGTCTTTATTTGCTTGGCGTTTGAGCTGTGGTTAGTTAATATGTGATTAAAGTGGATAGTTTTGTAGTGGAGACTTCACTTTACATTTTCATGTATAATAAGTGTATGTTGGTGTCAGCATTGGTTAGTTATGAGCGTTTAAATGTTCCAAAACGGGGCAAATCCCTAAATTTGGGGACTCAAGCAACACAAAACAAGCAATTTAAAAATAGGAGAAACACAAACAAGGCAAATTTTAAAAATAGGCACATAAACAACAAGAAACAAAAATAGCAAAAACACAAATCAAGAAGAAATAATGTCAGTAATAAAAGTAAGTCCCTTCGGCTGCTCCCTTGTTTGAACTTGGGGTCGCCACAGCAAATCCAAGGTGGATCTGCATGTTGAATTGGCACAGGTTTTACGCTGGATGCCCTTCCTGACGCAACTCCACATTACATGGAGAAATGTGGCAGGGGTAGGATTTGAACAATAATAATAATTATTATTGTGAATAATAATAATGACAATAATGATAATAATAAAAAATAACAAGAACAATCTGAGATTTCTGACGTCTGCCAGTCCGGTATTGCAGACCAAATGGTCCCCCATAAAAATTGGTCCACCCTGCCTCCACTGCGCATGCGTCATTTCGGACCACAGCTGCACGTCTGAGACTGAGTCTCTTCACCCAAAGCTATCAAATGGATTAATGGGATTATTAATCATCAGATGACAAGGTAAAACCTCTTAAAATAATTCTAAAGTCAGTTTTATGCAGAAATGAGGTTGTTTTAAGCAGAAACGGGGCAATATTCCGTAACGCTTTGAAATGATGGACACGCAGTAAATGTAGCAGTTAGCAGCCCATGTAGCCGTGTCGCTCTGATGGCTTCCTCCGTCTTTTATGATGAAATAATGTTGAATTTATGTGGAAATGATTGTTGTACAATAGGGACTTCTGGGACTTCTCTGTGTTCCCAGGGTGAAGAAGAATTCAGTGGGTCAAAGAGCTTTTTCTTATCATGCACCCACTCTGTGGAACAGTTGTTTATTGTTTGTTTGGATCCCCATTAGTTAGACCTCTTCCAGGGGTCCAACAGATTTACAAATATAGTCAAAAATACAATACAAATACATAAAATAAATGAAAATAAAAATCACATATCAAAACTAAATCATATCAAATCAAATGAATCATCTATGCATGGTGAAAGGGTTGATTCAGATACCGATAAATACTGTTTCAGAATTTTTTTTTAAAGAAACATTAATTTGCAATGAGTTTGATGTGATCCGGTAATAAATTCCATTCATGCATACCCCTAAATGTGTTCTTAATGACATTGGTTCTAGCTACAGGTAACGTACAATTTCACACCACAGCATGTCTGGTTCTGTAAGTATGATTTTCTGAACTAAAAGAAAAATTCCTGAACAAAATATAAGGTAACTTAGTCACAATAATCTTTCTAACAAAACTAATCAGCGCATAGAAAAGTCTATCTTTGACTAACAACCAATTTAATTTTTTATGCATTGTGATGATATTTGTCCTAAAGCTGCATCTAAGTGCCACATGAGCAGCCCTATTCTGAATAATCTGTAATCTACTTATCATTTCTCCAGTAGTATTTGACCAAACTACTGGGCAAACTTCCTGTGACCGTGAGGCAGTCAGAGTCCGTGGACATTTTTAAGTCAAGACTTAAAACCTATTTTTATTCTCTTTCTTATGAATAGTGTTTAATTTTTTATCTGTTTTATTCTTTTACTTCTGTTTTTAATTATGTATTTGATTTTTTTTTATTTTTATTTATTTATTTTAATTTTTATGTTGAACTGTTCTGCGTGAGACGCCTTGGGATGGCTTTTGTTGTGATTTGGCGCTTTATAAGATGGTTAAATTGGATTGAACTGATGCTTAGTTATCATGTTACGGGGTAACATATGTCATTTGTCATAGAATCCAATGAACGTCAACCTTGTTTGACCTTTACTTTGGAGACCAAGCATTCAGCACAGTCAAAACTCTTCCATTTATTAATCCTTTTATTTCAACAGAGAATTTGCATCACTTTTTATCGAAATTGGAGCTACTTTAACTTTTGACCCCTGTATAAACTGAAAGTGATCTTTGTCACCATTTTTGCTGTTTTTACACCATAACTCCAGAGCATTCAGTCATAGATAGTCCAAACTATACCTTTTTGGAATAGTTATCATCAGACAAATAATTTTTATATTTTGACCCCTGTGTAATTCTTTATTGACCCCTGTAGCTCATTAGAGGTCAGTTCCAGGATAGCTCCATATCTGAAAATAAACATTAGTTAATTGAGAATATGTGTGCCATATTCCATGCTTTTATCAAAAAATGGACAATTGGTGTTGTGTGGGCCGCTGAAGAGGAGGTACTGCTGGCCCACCACCACCAGATGGCGCCCTGCTTGGAGTGCGGGCTTCAAGCACGAGAGGGCGCCGGAGCCACTGGGAGTGACAGCTGTCACTCTTCATCAGCACCAGCTGTCACTCAGTCAACTCATCACCATCTCCATAAAGGCCGGACTGCAACTCCACCTCCTCGCCGAGAAATCAGCTACCATTCAGGTAATTTTCTCTGCTGAAGAAAACCTTGTGTAATAGTCTGAACTTCTCATTTGCAGCCGTTTTCCTGTGACGGTGTTCTTATCTGCGGTATTGGCGTTTGGTGTGGACTGCGACAGCTTCGCCTCACACCCCAAACCAGATAAGTGGTTAAACAGGAGCTGCACGAGTGTGTGATTGGAGGTGGAGGAGCTCCCTCCTTAAAGAACACAGACTGTGGGATTACTGAGTGTGCGAACTCACACTCATCAATACTGTTTCTGTTCTCTGCCAGCAGTACCGGGTCTGACTGCTGAAGACAGCGGCCACCTGGGGCGCAGGGCTTGGCGGCTCCGGTGTTCTTCAGATCCGTTGGTGGTGGAAGCTGTGTGGGATCCGGCTCTTCTCTCGCCAGACGTCCTCTATCTTCGAGCCTGCCCACACGTCACCTTGTGTATAATTGACATTCCACCATATTGTTATTGTCTGTACTTCGTTGTGCGATTCACAACATTAAATTGTTACTTTTTGGCTTATCCATTGTCCGTTCATTAACGCCCCCTGTTGTGGGTTCGTGTCACGACACCTTCCCAACAATTGGTTTGCTTTGCCACCCAAATATTAAGTATCTATCTATCTATCTCTATATATATATATATATATATATATATATATATATATATATATATATATATATATATATATATATATATATATATAATATATATATATACATAAATCACTTACACTGGGATACCAGTAAAATAAACCAAGTACAAACGAACAGTGAACAATAAGATCTTAAATTAAATAAACAGCAACTGTATCCCTGTAGAAGTGTAGACGACAACAAATTTAGCACCAAGTTTCAGACAACAAAACAATGGACTACAAGATATAGTCCTTTGGACCAGAAATCACATAAAAAATAAAAACAAATAAAATGGTGGCGTTCCTCTTCCCTTAGCTGACTGAATAAAATTAACCTTAACTGTCTGTTAAAACTTGCCTTGTTACTAATCGACTGCAAGATCTATATTTTATATAAGATATATTTTATCTGAGGCAGCATGGTGGATTAGTGGTTAGCACTGTTGCCTCACAGCGAGAAGGTCGTGGGTTCAATTCCTGTGGCCTTTCTGTGTGGAGTTTGCATGTTCTCCACGTGTTTCCGTGGGTTTCCTCTGGGTGCTCCGGTTTCCTCCCACATCCAAAGACATGCGGGTTAGGTGGATTGGAATCTTTACAATTGTCCTTAGGTGTGTGTGTGGGTGTGTTTGTTTGTGGCCCTGCGACAGACTGGCGTCCTGTCCTGGGTGTACCCCGCCTCGCGCCCTATGACTGCTGGGATAGGCTCCGGCCCCCCGCGACCCTTAATTGGACTAAACGGTTGAAGATGAATGAATGAATGAATATTTTATCTGAATAGAATTCCCGACGTGTGGGATATGTGGGTTATGTCTTGATCTTTCAACCTAACCGGTTGTTTCCAAACCTTCGCAGCAATAACAGTTCGGCACCGATGATGAATTTTCATTTTGAGAGCAGAGTGACTTTGTGAGCTATAATCGGGCAGCTCCAAAATGTAAGGCTTTGTAAATTATTCAGATTAATTGATCAAAACATTTTACCTGATTTTGTGATGTTTGATATCATCGATTCCCAGCAGAATATTGGAGTTCATAATACCTGTGAACGAAGCGCATTGTGCTGTGTGATAAAACTGAACATTTTAGAGTGGCCTTTTATTGTAGCCAGCCTAAGGCACACCTGTGAAATAATCATGCTGTCTAATCAGCATCTTGATCTGTCACACCTGTGAGTTGGGATGGATTATCTTGGCGAAGGAGAAGTGCTTACTAACAGATTTAGACAGATTTGTGAACAATATTATTTGAGGGAAATCACTCTTTTGTGTATCTAGAAAGTGTTTTAGATCTTTGAGTTCAGCTCATGAAAAATGGAAGCAAAAACAAAAGTGTTGCATTTCTAGTTATGTTCAGTGTATTATACTATGCTTCAGACAGAATTTCCCAGTTCAGTTTAGGGGTGCAACTGTTGGTAATATTTGTGAGATTAGGTATCTTTTCAACCGCCAGAGATAAAGCAACCGGAATATGGTTTTCATCTGTCAAGTTATAACACACATTCATATCACTGATAGCACTGTCAAAGGCTTCTGTAGACACAACTTGGTCTCACCAGATTCATAACCCCAAGAGTCACTGACAGGTGTAACATACGACAAGAAGAAATTCTGAGATTGTGATCATCACAGAAGTTAAGCATATGGTTGTCAAATAAGGAATTTTTATTTTAAATGTGTGGATGGATGATTAATGTGAAACACTGTGACATTTGTGTTTTAAACGACAAGTGAATGAGGTTGCAGGTTGTAAGATTGATTCTAAGAGATGACTCCCACCCTGCTCCCTTCAGGTCGGAGGTTCAGGGTACCTACTTGTAAAACCAAACGCTATAAAAGCAGTTTTGTACCAGCAGCCACCAGTGCTGTTAACAAGTGAAAGAAGCTGCAATATAACTTATGTATTTATTCTTATGTATTTATTTAGTTTCTTTTACCTTGTTTTTATGAATGGTACATTTTTATCATTTGGCTTGGTTTGATATGTCTTTAGGCTTTTTATCTATTGCTGTTTTAACTCTTTTTTTTATCTTGGGGTCGTCCTTTGTTGTTGTTGTCGTTGGTTTTTTTTTTTGGTCATGTTTTGTGTTGTTCTGTGTGTTTATTAAACGAGATGACTCACTGACCGCAAACCAAATTTACTTAAGGGTACAATAAATCTGAATCTGATCGTGGATCGATTTAGTTTGGCTTTCAAACTCCGGGTTAGTTATTTACTTTGTGAAGTCCCATTACACACTACCGCGAGTTTGTATCGTGTTTGATATTCTCATCGGTCTGTAGTAAATAAAGCTCTAATACACGCAGAGTTGACACGTACAGTAATGCTTTCTTCAAAGCGACAACGGCAGCCTGATGATGGTGATGAGGACTACGAAAAGGAAGGTAGGTTAATTATGAGATTTTCCAGTTTCCCCTCTGGCTAGCTGTTAGCTAACGCTCCTAGAGTGTTCGATTTATGTATGTTCTTATCCTTCACACGGGCGGATTTCATGTACCAAATCTGCACCGCCCCTTAGACACAATAGATTTATCAAATCAATCACACCCTAAACAACGGGCTTGTTAGCATTATTTAGCCAAAGTGACGTTCAGTTCAGTGATTGTGCCTCATTTTTACGTTTCGTGTTACAGTGTCGGCCAAAATACGGCGTGGACGTATAGTAGAAGACCGGAGAAGCCGTCATTGTCCTTATCTTGACACCATAAACAGGTACGTTTAGAAAATGCTCTGACTGAACGTTGATGCTCAGGCTCACCAGCAGCTGACAGTAGTGTCCGTGAACCCTGCAGGAGTGTGCTGGACTTTGACTTTGAGAAGCTCTGCTCCATCTCCCTGTCCCACATCAATGTTTATGCATGCCTTATATGTGGGAAATACTTTCAAGGTAGGCTTTTTAACATTTATTTTATTTGAACTCATTATTGGGACATGAACGAAGCTCTTCAATAGCTCAACATGTCATTTAGATCAAGGGATGGATATTGAATAAGATTTGATCGATATTGATGCCATTATGGATTTGGCTAATTGATCTGATTCCTTATTATTCCCTTATCTATACCTCGTGTGAGTTTTCTGATTACTAAAAGTAGGCTTTACAGGTTTTCTATGTCTACAACATTTTGAGTCTTAAAGTAAATAAATATGAAATTGGTCACTGGATCCTTGATCTCTGGACATAAATAGAAATAAAGCAGTGGATATTTTGACGGATATGGCGCTGTTTGACCGGATCTGCTCACTGATTGGCTAGTTCCAATGACATCATTGAGTTATTTCAACATGGTGGTGCCCTCGGCAAAGTTGAACTGGACGATATTTCCCTGTACACGGCACTGGCAAAATGACGGGTTGCGCTGTTTTGCCGGCCATCTAAATTTATTCACAACGAACGGAACGGCCGCATTTTGGCGGGAACTTAAAGGCAATCGGAATTTAAGAGCTCCTTATTTCACATTCACCATAATAGCTCATGATTGGTGATTTTCATTATTGAAAATTGGCATATTTTACCATTCACTATTTTCAGGGGTGGACTGATCGAAGGTTTTGCAGACATGACACTAACAGAGAAAAAACAGGATAAACACACATGCCGACGTGGACTTCTGTAGTTCTGTTTACCATGGTATTTTGAATGTTTTATCGTGTTAGCTACACAAAATAAGGCCACTTAAGGCCAAATAAAAAAATAAGTTGTTTATCATCCTCGCCCGACACAGAAAATTACCAAGACTGCAAAAATTATTTCCACCGTGCCCGAAATTATTTTCACCGCATGGCGAAAAGCGCCGGTGGAAATAATTTTTGCCACACGGCGGAAATAATTTCGGGCACGGCTATGCCACATTTTTGAGCTGCTTTTAGTGATGGCACCCAAAACGGTATAGAATCCCTCCGCCAGTTGGTGATTTTCTGTTCTGATTCAAACGACTTTATGGCACCCAAAACGGCCGGTGGAAATAATTTCGAGCATGGCTATGCCACATTTTTGAGGTGCTTTTAGCGTCCGAGAATCCCTCCGCCAGTAGGTGATTTTCTGTTCTGATTCATAGAATCCCTCCGACTTTACGGCACACAAAACGGCCGGTGGAAATAATTTCGAGCACGGCTATGCCACATTTTTGAGGTGCTTTTAGCGTCCGACAGAGACAGAGAGCCGCACAGCGCTTGGATTGCGGATTCGTCTACCATCGGTTTGTGGCTTTTTACCACAATGTTGTCCAGTTTGTGGCTTTTTCTCCACTGGGCCGAATTTTTGTGCCATTTTTGGATTGTTTTGTGCCATTTCCGGTTTGTGCCTTCATCTACCAAGAGTGAGCTTTGCACCGCTGTGTGGCACTTCGCTTGTATTAGTATGGATATGTCGCGGACATGAACGAGCAAAGCTCTTCAGCATCTCACCATGTCATTTCCGATTTGCAGCTTCGTCTACCATCGGTTTATGGCTTTTTACGACAATGTTGTCTGGTTTGTGGCTTTTTCCCCCACTGGGCAGATTTTTTGTGCCATTTCTGGTTTGTGTCTTCTTGTACCATAGAGGGAGCTTTGCGCTGCTGCGTGGCACTTTGCTTGTAGTATTATTATTATTATTATTATTATTTTTCTAAGCTTATTATCACTTTGTCGTGCATTGGTTCGTTTGTTGTTGCTGTGCTTCTTTTGCAGGCAGGGGTCTGAAGTCACATGCTTACACACACAGTGTGCAGTTTACCCATCATGTGTTCCTCAATCTGCACACGCTCAAGTTTTACTGTCTGCCAGACAACTATGAGATCATCGATTCTTCACTAGAGGACATCACGGTGAGCAGTGTCGGCATCTATTAGATAGTTTTCACTGATGTCTTCTACTCATTTGTTTATTTATTCCACACCGACAACTTCAGGGTTCCATAATGCATTGCACTTGTAGACTATGAATGTAGTCTTGTGAATGCAGGTTGTCCTCTCAACCTGCATTCACTTAGCTGTGAAAACTGGTCTTTTAAACAGTGATGTAAGTTTTCTGGAAGTTCCCAGAAATCCGTGTTTTTACTTATGTGGTGAATGTTTCTGGGTTATTTTTGACAACATATATCAGAATGCATTCATGTTCCATGCCCAAACAGTTGGTGGAGGTAGTGCTCCGTGTTGGTTTGCAAGCCACCAATAAAATCCAATGAAGAAGAAGGCTTATTTTTGTTTGGGTTTGTGTTTATTAAAACATATTTTTGGGGACTTCGCGGTGGTTCTCCTTAACAGCTTACTTTGTTGTGGACATTAAAAGTTATGAGCTGCGTATTTTTCCAGTAATCATAAATTAAGTAGACCTAATGGGTGAAGCTATCAAAGCTGCTAACGCCCTTAGCATACAGATGAACGTTTAACTCTCAGAAAAACAAATAGGGAGCTAAGGAGATTTTGATTATTGCATTATGCATAAGAAAATGCATGTTGGCATTAATGTACTTTTTATAATATTTGTTAAGTCAGGGTCTAGCCAGATAAGCAATGATTTTCCTAAAGCTCTCCTCTCTTTTTTACATGAAATGAAAAGTGAATTAATGAATTTAGTACCTTACAATATAAGCAATATTTGTATTTTAAAAAGAAATTGCTAAAAGCCAAATAAAAGAGATGAATGCAGGCAGGACCTGGGATTGTCCCAGTGAAAACAATTGAAAACATGCCAAAACTAGGAGAACTCAGAAATGAGTGAAGGTTTAAAAAAATTGATGCATTAATATGCTGTAAATGCTTCTGTTGTTCCATTTGAATTAATACTGAGAATTATTATTTTTGAGTTCTTTGAATTGTCATTTCCTTTACTGTGTACTTTTATGAGCCACAATGTATGTCTTTTGGATTAAAGGCCGGTAGCACAATACAAGTTGTGTGAAAAGAATGGGGTGCACACCCGCCGGAATGTACTGGAGCGTCTAGTTTTGGGCTGCGTTTAAAAAAAAAAGAGACATCTTGAGTGGATGCTGTGAATTGAAAACCCACATTTTAAAGGGACCAAGTTTGGGAGGACTGGAGATTTGGACCAAACCCACGTGTAAACGTGCTCCAACGTCGCATTATCATGGCACTGATCATATGTGGCTTGACGTGGATCATATGCAGCAACATGAGCCATTCGAGGCTGGGCGGGTCTCAAATGACAGGTTGGTCGTGGCTCACTAGAGGCTGATATGTAGCATGTGAGGCACATAGAGGCACCTTAGATACGTAATAGCTTAAAACATGGATCATTCTTCAAATAATCACTGACACACCCATACGTGGCTTATTATTCGATGAGACACAAGGAGTAAATAATATAGTCTCACCTGTCTGTTTCAGTGAGATCATCTTCAGTCTGATGAAAACATCTGAAAATGATTAAATTCTTGTCCTGGCTGAAGAAAAGTCCATGATGGTTCGAGTTTCTGCTGTACTGATCTGCGACTGGCGCAGTCAGCTACAAGTGTAATCCGATCATTGCATCTGCAGCTGATGGATCGAGTCTCTCCTGTTTGCGCTCCAAGTTAAGACTGTGGAGAAGCCGCTGACACTGTGCGTGTGCACTCGTCAATAAAAGTGCTGGTCTCAAAGTATCTTGCATTCGCAGCAAACAGTTATAGAGACTGCAGAAAACAAAGTACTTGTGAGTACTTGTTTTTCTCAGTGTTTCCCATAGCGTTTACATAGGTTTGAGGAAAACTTGCTTTGTGTGCTTGAATAGAATGTGGTTGCTAATGTTAAGAATGGAGCTGCAGATTAATTGCAAAGTTTACATAATTGTGATGTCGTGTTATGATGACCAGTTGTGTCAAAAGTACACACATTTGTTACTTAAGTAGAAGTATAGATACTGGTAAAAGTTGAAGTATCAACTTGACCTCTTTACTCAAGTAAAAGTGAAAAAGTATGTGCTCCAAAACCTACTTAAAGTATAAAAGTAGAAAGTAACCTTTAAAAAAAAAAAAAAAAAAAAGGTAGATGCCACTATATGAATTGAAAGCTTAATTTAAAGCTTAAACTGATTCGTTCTACATGTGGCCCAAGACACAAAACCCAAAATTACCCCCCAACACCACCTGCACGAAAATGTTTAAATTCTAGAAGCTCTGAAATGCAATCTGGGACTATTCCAGACAATAAACTGCAGTGAGTGCAGCATCCATTTAGTGAAGGAAAAAAAAAAAACTTGTTTCAAATTCATTCCAGTAGTATCTGCTCTTACTAGGATGCAGCAGTTTTCTAGTTTGGCAGATAGTTCTGGAGGAAATCACTGAAGAAATTAACACATTGAAAATATGGTTTGACCGAAACAAACTGTCATTAAATAAGACAGGGATGAAGTGGAGGTGTAAGAGTCACTAGGTGTTCACAGGAAACATTTATTTATGTATGTATGTATTTATTTATGTATGTTCATTGTTAGTTGGTTTTATATTTTCTGTTGTGTTTCTATTCAGGTTCTTTTAGCCTCTTTCTCCAAAATTGTATATAATAATCATTAGATTATTAATATATAAACAAAAATAAATTTAAGAAATATTACAATTTGAAAACAAATGCACCCGAACGTGATGAGAGCTGCAATTGCTTAATGCTAACTTTTAACATTGAAAATGCCATAGACAGTGGTGGGCACACTTCCGATAATTAATCCGATAACATAATTATCGAAGATAATGTTTTCAGCATCGGATTATCTTTTTAGATAACTTTAAAAACCATTATCGGACCAATTATCTCCGATTAATTTTTGTCCGATAACTTTTAAACCGATAAACAAAATAAACAAAGCTGAACAGCCAAAAGTTTGTAACAGACGCACAGTATAACCTTTGCAAACAGAAGAGAACTGCTTGTATAAGAACCATCTCAGTCCTCTGCAGACAAAGGAAAAACAGCCCAAAAAGAAAAAAAAAACATTTCCTTTAACATCATACCGATATGCTCGCAATATGACCTAAGTCATCCAGAGGCATACATTTTTAACTTGTGGTTTAAATTTTAACCAAACTAATTTTGGACAAGTTATGTCAAATTACTGTCATATCTGAAGTTTCATCAAGTAAAAATATCAGATATATTTTTTAGTTTTAAAGTAATGTGCTAATTTTTAAGGTTTTGTGAGCACATGCTCTGCCCCGCAGTGCATTTTGGGTAGGATGATGTAATCTCAGTACGTCACGACAGGACAAATGCATTTCAGACACTCTGTTCAGGCTCCACGGACAACAGCATTAAACTCTAGTGCCTAAAACTCTCTTGAATATATTCTCTGTGTTTATAGACGTTGATTTTTTTAACTGCGTTTGTTAAATTCCACGCATTTTAAATGTGAGCAGACAGGGATTATCTAGAATTTGTTTTGAAGGCCTCTACTGCCATCTAGCATCTACTGGCCAGTAGTGTTCATGGCAGTGTCTGGGAACCAGTAGATGGCAGTGTTCTATTTATTTTAACCCCGGTTATGTCAGATGATTGTCAAATCAACTTTTTTGCTTTGCAAATGGCTTTTTTTTTTTTACAAATTAAGTTTTAAAAACAAAACAACTGCAAAATAATAATAATAATATTATTATTACAAGACAGCTCTGCAGTGTTTGCACAGGCACAGTGCGAACGGTTGGATGCTGCTTGTAGCTTTCAGCAGCAGGAAACCCTCACGACGGCCGACCACAATAATATATCAAACAGGTTTGATTCTCATTCGACCATACGATCGGCAATCAGGAGGTGGTCGTCAGATGTTGACCGCAGCTTGATACTCCATGAACACTACACGATTTAAATTAAGTGAAAGAAAGAAACGAAGCAATCGACTGAAGCATTGCTTCAATCTGCGAACCACGCTTCGATTGGTTCAAGGTTCAAAGCAAAGCGGCGCTGCAGAAAAGTTGATTAAGGACCCGCTGCAGGGTCTGTAATCAATGTACAGAAATTATCATTTTCCTGACAAACACCCGCCAAAACAACGGCCACTCTGAAGGACCGATAACAGAATCGTTAAGCACAAAGCTTATTGATGTCGGTGGATCGAATCATTTCTTAACGATACCCGAAAGGAACCGTTTCTCGATACCCATCCCTACTCAGAATTAGTCCATTATTCAACATTAAAAGATATTTTAACTTTGTACAAATGACAGAATTGACATTAATGGAGTTATTCTATCGGTATTAATGTTATTTATAAATCAACACCATAACTCAATATGACTTTATTTTTCAAGACCTCCGCATGACTGGCGCTTTGTAATTGATAGAGAGTTGGCTTTAACGGCTGCTTTAGAGTGCCTTTGTGCTGGGAGGGCTTTAATAAACAAGACCTTCCAGCAGGGGCAGACTGTTGAAAGAAAAAAGTGTGGTCTTATTGTTTGGGTTTCTTGTTATTTTTAATATTATTAGAAGCTATTAAATTTGTTTTACTAGTAGTTGTAAATGTGTAAGAAATCAATCAATTCAATCAATTTTATTTATATAGCGCCAAATCACAACAAACAGTTGCCCCAAGGCGCTTTATATTGTAAGGCAAGGCCATACAATAATTATGTAAAAACCCCAACGGTCAAAACGACCCCCTGTGAGCAAGCACTTGGCGACAGTGGGAAGGAAAAACTCCCTTATAACAGGAAGAAACCTCCAGCAGAACCAGGCTCAGGGAGGGGCAGTCTTCTGCTGGGACTGGTTGGGGCTGAGGGAGAGAACCAGGAAAAAGACATGCTGTGGAGGGGAGCAGAGATCAATCACTAATGATACCTGATTACAGGCGCACATGACAGGAAATATATATACATAATATATAAACATTAAACTGAAGCCAAGAGTAACGAGGCTGTTTGTTTTAAAAATGTAAGGAATAGAAAGTACAGATACTTGTGTGAAAATGTAATGAGTAGAAGTCAGAAGTAGGCAGAAAAATAAGTAATGGAGTAAAGTATAGATACCTAAAAAGTGTACTTAAGTACAGTAACGAAGTATTTGTACTTCGTTACTTGACACCTCTGATGATGACTCATTTTTAAGTGAAAACTGTTCATTTTGATGCAGTCATGGTGAAACCAGCAGCCGCTATCCACTGTGAGAAGACTTGGTGCGAGTGCACATTCATCATGAACGCAACCTGTTAAAAACAGTCTCTGCTAGAGGCTCAGCTTTGTGCATGCTTATAAGTGTAGCCATCGATTATAACTGAAACATCTAAGAAATACATCTGTGATCAAACAGCTCACAGTTCGACGTTCACGGCGGGAGATACAATGGGGTTAAAGCAGCGTGCTGCTCCATTACAGAACAGACTCCCCACACATCGAGATCCTGACACACTCTTAAAGTAAAATAAAAATAAATCGGACCAGCTCTACTAAAGCCCCTTTCACACCGGGCAAACATAGAGTTGCGTCATGACGATGCAGAGTTTTGTAGCCTAGTGCCACAATACACTGAGGGACGCAAAGGGCAATGTGAAATGGACACAAAAAATTAAGCATGTTAAATTAAAAAAAAAAATGAGATGTTTAATTTTAAATAATGTAATTTAAATAATGTTTAAACATGTTTAATTTTTTCCGGATTTTTACTGTGTGCAACTGATGCAGACATTCTTGCATTATTACATACGCACCATATGTAACTGTATGCAGGACCGGTGTGAAAGGGGCTTAAGGAGGACAAAGTACAAAAGGGGCAAAAAAAACTGAACAAGCACTTTCCCACTTGTTGAATGATTTCCAAAGATTAAGTATCTGAAGTCCACTTCATCTAAGAAGTCCTCATGCACGGCTCGCGCACGATCGGCAGCCGGAGAATTCTCTCACGATCCTGCTATGTTAGATAGGATGCCTATTATCTCCTGAAAATAACATATTCTGACTTTCTCCATTGTAAGATCTGCATGTTCAGGCAGTCTGTAAAACATTGTAGTGGAGGCGTGCTGTATCGATGTTCCTTGAAGCAGTAAAATGGCATCCTGCGACGCAAACAGCAGCATCACCACATGTTAGGTTCTAAAATCTGAGAGACTGAAAAAAAAAAGAAGTTTCAGGGTGAAGTGTGTTGCCTCCTGTCTATCTGTACATCCTATGTAATTCCGAGCCATCACTTTCGAATGAAAACTCAGAATCTTCGTTTTCGGACGTAGCAGCGTTAATTTCACTTGGTCTGTCAGCCATAAGAATGTTTCTACTTTTCTGAAAATGTACATCACACACCGAGAAATGTTGAGTAATAAGAAATACACCTACTAACTCGCCGAGTGAGAGGGGTAATTAGCAATAAAATACATCAGCGACCACTAATTGTTACCGCATGTGCATGGATAGACTTACAATCATGAATACTTTGATGTATTCTTAATCGGAATGTTATATAACGTGCAACATGTCCTTTTAAATTTTATGTGTAAGCAGTGTTAACGCAGGCCTTACTGAGAGAACCACATGTAGTGTATGGTGGGAAAACTGTATGCAAAAAGTGCACAAACACTAAAGATTTGGCACTCTGCGCCACTCCTGAAATTAGCCATCATTGTTGGGAGAGCACTGCACACTTCCAGTTTCAGAACAACGCTCTAGCCCTGATGTCTCAGTCAATTAGCAACTTTGCAAATTACTTTCTTTTAAATGATTTAAGGTTGGGGTTCAGTTCTTCTCAAATATGTAAAGTATTTGAGTAGTAACACTGCATCCAGATACAGATTTTTGCAGTTCTGGAAGCCTTGTGCAAATGTAGAGTTTTGATATGGATTGGGTCTGATTCTGGAGTTTTCCACGTTCACTTACTGTGCAAGACACATCCATCATCTCGGAGGAGGAATATTTTCCCAAACCAATAACTGGTGTTTGAATGAGAGATATTTAGCATCTGATGATTCGAAATTGTCATCATAATGCTGACATGAACAATGTCTAAAATTGTTTGTCCATATGTATTTGAACAGTGACAATTTTTGCAGTTTTACCAAAGTATTTTCAAAGCCCGTACATACTTGGACAAACTAGTATTGTTAACAAAAATCATTCCTTTTACAGACAGTTTTCTTTAGTCAAGTCATTGGTGTGGTTCTCTTTTATTTATTTAGTATTATATTAAGTATTTTTAATACTAATGTTTGATACTAATGCTGATGTTTCAAAACGGTGCCTGAAAGGATAGCTTTTTGAAAAATAAAAATAAAATAAATACAACAGAAACGTTGACCAGATTATAGAGTGGCTTTTTAAATGCAAAGGATAATTTCACAATATATTAACACCTGAAAGAGTTTGAAATAAAGAAACAGCAACTTCACATAATAAAGTTTACCCAATTACAATAGTTTTACGCAAAATAATAGTTTTGTAATAAAGTGGTGACAAGGAAAATCCTTGTGTTCTCATGTTCTAAAGCAGTGGTTCTCTACTCGGTCCTGAAGTACCACCTAACCTACATATTTTCCATCTCTCCCTGTTCTGCCACAAGCTAATTAGATCATTCAAGTGTGCAGGTAGTCAAGTGCTAAGAGACACCTGAATTTATGTCAAGTGATGATAAATTTTGGTCAGATCTGATGTCCTATTACACAGCATAAATAGATGTGAGAACAGTATCTGTAGGTTTTAGCTTTCACACCAAAGTGCACTTCATGACCATTTCTGAAACCATAGTGTTTGAGTTACTGGATTTTCGAAAATGCAAGATGTGAAATTTCAGCTGGGGGAAAACGAACAAACAAAAAACAATGTCATAGTTGTCTGATTCAGTACATTCCTGTTTTGAAGAAGTTTTTAGTGCAACAGTTACACCTGATTATAATGGTACCAACCGTCCAGCAGGTGGCACACACGTCTTTTACTTTGGTTACTTAAGTTGATAGCATTTGTTGCTTTTTGAGTTGTGGTGTTAACAATTCATTTATTCACTCACTGCATTTTAGAGGGTACATACCTAGGCTTTCCTTTAATTGTTGAAATTACCCACCTGGGTAGACAAAGCCTTGACAGAGGTCCTTGGGTCATTACAGTTTTAGACTACTGCTTTAGACATAGAGTGCAGCCACTTTCACTTGAGACAGAATCACGCACCTGAAGGACTTTGACAAATAATGGTATGGTCTGACTTTGATTAATGCTGGTTTCAGTAGAACAGAAAACTTGAACAACTTGTGTTGCAAAGTTCAACATTCATAAAAGCATGAGTTCACTTGCTTGACTAGTTTACACTGGTGCATTGACCGTGGGCATACAGGCTCTAGAATGCTTGTACGAAAAATGGATAGTAAAATGGATAGCTGACATTTTTCAGGGATGATAATAAATTATGTTTCTATACTGAGTTGGAGTGGCATGTGAGTCCAGAATGTTTTTAGAACCTTTGACCGTAACAGTTTTAGAACTTTTATTTCCTGTTAATTACATAATATTTTAAATGTTAATTTACTGTTTTAATGTATTTATAAATTATTTAGGTTCTTGTTATCATATGGACATTATTATGATGATTATTATTATTGTTGTTATTTTATCGTCATTTATATTATAATAGCCATGTGGCCACTGTGTGCGTGCGTGGGTATGGCTTTGGTCACAGTGAAACTGGGGAGAACCTGACATTTGCCGTTTGGTATGTATTTTGAGTCAAGAATGTATGCTGCAAAAACAGGAAGTTGATAGGACTTTTTTGGGGGGGGGAGGAGAAATGAGGGATTTTAGCTAACCATTAAACAGTGGACATTGTGCTGCAGTGCACTATGGGAGTTCATGGGTTTAAATGTTATTGTAGTTCATGTTAGATTAATAGTGTTGTTAGTGTTATTGATTTGTGTTTTTGTAGTTCAGTTGGTTTAGTCAGTTTAGTTGAGTGTTATATTACTGTGCTTTTAATGTCTTCCACCACAGTCTCTGTTTGTCAGATTAAAAGCACCTGCTTACAGCAGTTTGCAGAAAGCCTAAAAGCTGTGCGTGCATAGAATTTTGATCACGCACAAACTGGGGAGAGCTAACATTTGCCATTTGGTATACTTACGTACGAGTATTTTGGGTCAAGGATGAACGGTGCCAAAACTGAACGTTGACAGGATTAATATTTTTAGAGAAGCTACATACATTAGCAAACAACACTTAACAATGGACATTGATATTAACATTCTGGACTCACACACCATTCCAGCAGGGGGCAGTAAATCATCTATATATTAAAAGCGTGTCTGCATGCATGATTTTATTCAGTAAGTTCAATCTAAGTACATAATATAATTGTACGAGATATGTAAATATGTTAAAAATACATGGATGACACAAGAAAGTGAAAACACATTTCCATTGTGGTCCATTTTAAAATCAAATGACAAAATAGAAGTAGAAAAAAAAACATAATACTGATAATTATAATAATAACACTGGTCAACTTTTTTTTCTTGCATGGACTTGGAGAATTGATTTAGGGTAATTTTGGAGTTCTGAATCTGAGCTCAGATTTCCTCTGTCGCATCACTTTTTACAGTCTGCATGTTCCATATTGATGGATTTTGCAAAAGTTGCTTATTCACTCATGAGTTTGACGCCACTAATTATGCACAAAAGCAGCTTCAAAAGCATAGTTTTTAATAGAGGTGCAACGATCAGGATTTTTTTAGGTCGATCACTGAAATTTTGATCTGCTGATACCGATCAAGTACATATTTGATTTTGGATCATGCCCAAAATAAGAATATAGGTCTAATGTATAGGACTATTTTTGCATTAAAACTTAATGATGAAAACAAAAAACATGCATTCAAATAAAGACACTAGAATAAACTGCCAACTTTTGTTTTATTACACTGACTTTGTTCTACCAGCAAGCTTTTTTTTTTCCATGTTTCATGTTGCTCAGGTTACAACCTACAGAGAATACATTGAGAATGTAAAATACAGCCCTCATTCTATGGGGTTAAAATTGTCTCATTAATATTTGTAAATGCACACAGGGTGATCTACAAATAATCATTGTTTTGCAAATGTGTTCAGATATCCACAAATGCAAATTTCATATTTGTAACTTATAAATTGGTCTTTGCAAATAATGTTGTATTTGCAAATATAAAACTTAATTTGTAAAAAAAAAAAGAAAAAAAAAGTTACATTTGTAAAACTGGAAATTGTATATGTGAATTGAGTTTCAGCATTTGTGGATCACCAATTACATACATTCATCGCTTTCCTCTGTGACGTAATTTTGAGACATTCTTTTCGCGAAATCCACAGATCAACAAACAAATCAATCAATCAATTTTTTTTTTATTTCGAACTTTGTTGTCAATTCCAGTATCATGGCAGTTCACAATATAAGCAAATCAAATGAACAAAGCCTCTTTGTACTCTCTGTACCTCTACACTCATATGAAAAAAATAAACAAAATCAAAATGCCTACTGATTCACAAATACACACTCACGCACACTGGATATCCACTAGATGGCAGTGTGGTTCCATTCATTACACAGCAGTCTATTTAGATCTCTGAGCCATTTGACTCATTTTGATTTCTGATATGAGCTGGACGGACATGGACTACATTAGATGATGGCGACTGCTCTCCTTGTCCGTCCAGCTCATACCAGAAGTCAAAATGAGTTTACGTCACAGAGGAAAGCGTGTCATGACAGGACCAAGTGCTCCCTGCACTACTGCCTGCACTGTTGTGATCGGTCCTTTTGATCGGCGCATTTTGCCAATCACCGATTAAGGCGTGATTGGCCGATAATGATCGGTGCCCAATCGATCGGTGCACCTCTAGTTTTTAAGCCAGGTTCACGAAATGTGAACAAAGAGCCATAATATCATTTATGGTGCTGAAGACGTGTGTGAGACTGCAGCTTTTGCTTCAATGCTTGATACGAGAAGTAGCGACAGAGTTAGAAAATAGCTGTTTCCAGACAAAGTAGTAAGGTTAAGAAATGTTGTCATTTTTAAACATATGTTTGACTGTAACAGCATTAGTTTCTTAACAGGAATGTTATTGTGTGACAGGGTCAGCAGATTGCACCTTAGTAAAGACTTTGCCCTGTTTCTTCTTTACGAAAAGGTAGTTAATATGTCTATGACTTCCAAGCGAAGGAAGTGTTGTTATGACTCAGGTATTTTCTGTTATATCTGTGGTTGCTTCACTTTACCACCTCAAAGACGTACAACCCCAGTGTTTGTAGTTGTTATGATGATAATCCAACCCGCATATATGTTCAAATCGTTTTCTCCGACTTGCATCCAATAATTTTTGACTTTACAAATGCTATGAATGTGGCACACCTGCCAAGACAGTACATGCCATGGTGTCATTTGCTCTTTTCTAATGCCGTAGGATAAATACCAGTAAGACAACACAAGCAGCAGAGAATTTTTGTCATTGGCTGGCATAGCACTATCATACATTTTGATGAACATGGTTGAGATTAGTCGGTACATTGTTCAGTAACTTCAGTCTGGTTGACTCGAGGTAGAGGTCTAGCTATGGCAGATGCTCTTGTTGACACAGTATCTGCTTTAGTGAGTGCTGCTCCAGTTTGTCAACATTATCAAACTGAAACCTCTCAATAATTTGTTGAATTGTTTCTCTGTAGTATGTGCTGAAGCCAACTTTCACCAAACAACACATCTCGGGTTTGGACAAGCAGGGCAGACTGTACCGAGCCTATGATGGTACAACCTATCTGCCAGGAATTGTAGGACTAAATAACATCAAGGCTAATGACTATGCGAATGTGGTGTTACAGGTATGTGTCTTTCTCAGGGAAAATGTTATCTAGACTTTGTCCTAAGTGTCTCAAATAATAATGGAACATTACTTCTCTATTGCTTCACTTTTAAAGGCTTTTTCCAACGTTCCACCCCTGCGAAACTACTTTCTGGAGGAAGAAAATTACAGAGGAATCCGCAGGCCACCAGGGGACATCATGTTCCTTTTGGTGCAGAGGTTTGGGGAATTGATGCGCAAACTCTGGAATCCAAGAAACTTCAAGGCCCACGTATCTCCTCACGAGATGCTGCAGGCTGTGGTATTGTGCAGCAAGAAGAACTTCCAGATTACAAAGCAGGGTATGAAGTATTTCCACACACAATTGTTGGCTGTAGATTTTGTGGTTCTCATCAATGGCTTTTGTGAAATAAGCACTTAATGGAGATTTTTATTTAAATCCTTTGTGTTTTGTAGGCGATGCTGTGGACTTCATGACGTGGTTCTTGAATGCTCTACACGGTGCTCTGGGAGGCAACAAGAAAAAGTCATGTGAGTTAAGAGGAAACGCTTACAGTTGTTGGTCTTAGGTAATATATTCAGAATGCCATTTAGCTTTTAATTATAAAAGTAAATGTGGAGCAATGTTTCATTTTGATTTCCTGACACAGAATTTAATTTAGACTGAGCTAGAAAAATGTTGTCCTAAAAGCAATTTAAGAATTACTATTTTTTTTTGTCTGTCTGTCTCTTTTAATAGCAATCATTACCAAAGCATTTCAAGGTTCCATGCGCATCTTCTCGAAGAAACTTCCACACCCAGATTTAGTGAGTTTACTTGTCTTGTTAATAAATTAACAATATCACTGGTTAGTTTCAAGGTGGTAAAAGTTTATGCTAGAGCCTGACTGCTACATCTGTTGGCTGATTATGTCGGCTGATTATGAGCTTTTCAGAAACATTGTTAATGGCATTATTTTAGCTGATATGAGAACTTTTATTTTACAGCATAATGCAGAAAAACACTTTGACTGCTGGAAATGGTGTCATTATGTAGTTTGTCCAGCAGAAGACAGTGAAGGCAGTGTGACTGCAGTGTGGCGTATACCGAACAAAATAATGTAAGATGTTGCAATACACTCCCAGGCCTAATATGTGTCTGCGGTGAAAATGTGGTGAGAATCTGTGAAGTAGATTTGACTAGAGAGTTGAGTTCTTCTTCTAAAAGTTGTTGAGGTCTAAGGTTCTGAAAATATTCTGGAGTCACATGCCAATCCAAGTCATTGCTTAATTTATTACCACCCTTGAAAAATGTCAGCTTACCTATTTCATACCCAATCTAGAGCCCGTAGATCCTCACGGGCGATACACTAATTTAATCTTATTTTATCAGGTTTTTTTGGTGTTACTCAAATTATTTCACACAAATCAAAATCTGTCTTTGGGATGAATTTCCTTCAAACTGTCTCCATGCAAACATGATATGTTAGTCTGCTAAATATGCAGTTTGTGATTTCTTCTGATACATGACAGTGACATATTCATGTGGAGGAAACTATAATAAATATTTAATATGCTCGTAGAAATCAGATATTGATGTAAAAAACGTTTGTGTCATTTTGTACAACACTTCAGTTGTGAGTATCCTAGAAATGCTGACATCAGCACTGGATGAAAAATCCATGTTATTGCGTTTCCCATTTATAGACGTGAGTAAGAATATAATTTAAACCCACATCAATGTTCCTGGGAACTAAAAGTTATATTGGTTACTTAAATGAACAGTAGATGCAGATTTACTTGTATCAAATTTTATTTTAGTTTATTTTAAAGACACTATCAATTGTTATAAAAGCAGAAATTGCTGATGTCAAATGTTTGGATAAATGCAGAGAGAGAACAGTAACAGTCCAATGCGAATATGTGGTTTTACCAAATAGTAGTAATAGGGGTGATGGCCAAGTGGTTAATGTGCTTGGTTTCAGTGCAGAAGATTCCGGGTTCAAATCCCACCCCTGCCACATTTCTCCATATAATGTGGAGTTGCGTCAGGAAGGGCATCTGGCGTAAAACCTGTGCCAATTCAACATGCAGATCCACCTTGGATTTGCTGTGGCAACCCCGAGTGCAAACAAGGGAGCAGCCGAAGGAACTTACTTATTAAATAGTAGTAATGCTGTATTGTAATCCACATGACAGACTGTGTTATAGTTTTGTCATCTTGCCAATATGGGAAAATAGTCTTTTCACACAAATTTATCATCACGGTACAAGTTCTCTGGGGTGGAAAAATTGACCTGACCCAACAAAAAAACTGAATTTCTTGGAGATTATTTGGTGGGTAAATTGACCTGAAAATGCACCAGACTGCTTCTGAGATTTCAAATTTAACAAACAGTGTTTTGGAGATTTCACATGTGTGTCCAGGGTGGTAGTAAAATAGGTTTCTCAAAAAAAATTAAGGGTTTTGGGGTGAACATTCTACATTCTATGTAAATCTGAGTCATCACTTTTTATGAAAGCTCAGAAACTTTATCAGAGGTAGCAGCATTTGTCTCACACTGTTTTGGCCATTGGGATGTTTCTGCTTTATCTAAAATGTACATCACACGGCGAGAAATATCAGGAAGACGTTTTCCGGAAGTGCACCTGCTGGCTTGCTGAGTGAAAGGGATAATTAGCAATAAAATACATCAGTGACCACTAATTATTACAGCATGTGAACGGATAGACTTACAGTCATGAATACTTTGATGTTGTGTTGCTAACCAGGATGTTAAATAATGTGTGATGTGTCCATTAAATTCTAGTATGATCTCGTTAAGATTTATTGACACAGTATAAAAGAAATTCACACTTTAAGCGAAGCGTCATCTTGACAAGAGAAGCTTAAAGTTACAGAAAAGGTTCTGTACTTCAGGTTGGAATCGCTAAGGTAATTTTGTCCAAAGACATTCCAGGAAAGTCCAACAGGATGCAGGCTTCTTTTTTGCAGCCACTGAATCTAGCAGGTGATTTCACTAATTAACATCACTTTGAGCAGATAGGATGACTTCATCAGGGAAATCACCTGCTGGAGTCTGTGGTGGCAAAAAAAAAGCCTGCGCCCTCTTGGCCTTTCCTGGAATGTCTTTGGACACCACTGTTCTAAGGTCTAAGAAAAGATTATTTTTGTCAAGCCCTGATATCTGACCAGAGTCCATTTACAACAGAATTATGCCTATTTATTTTATTTTTTTCCAGCCACCAGAAGAGAAAGAAGCACTGATCCTGACAGAGGAGTACCAAGAGCAGATGTCTGAGTCCACCTTCCTGTTCCTGACCCTTGACCTCCCAACAGCACCACTGTACAAGGATGAGAAAGAGCAGCTCATCATCCCCCAGGTTCCTCTCTTCAACATTCTGGCCAAGTTCAATGGCAGCACAGAGAAGGTGCCAGTTCATTCTTTTCTCTGCTATCAGCTAACGTATTTCCTTCTGCTGAAGTTTATCAGTTTTCCGGTATTGGATTGCACTAATATTTTGTTCTGCACTCCAGAAGGAACAAAGAAATGGAGTTCCAAATTGTGGGGCATCATAGCTAGGCTATTGTTCATTTTGTCATTAAAGCACCAAATTTTGCATACATATTCTAAATTAACTGTTTATTTTCAGATGTTGAGGCATCCTGAAACTGATCATTAATGACCTACAGGGGTCAATGAAGTATTACACAGGGGTCAAAACTTAAAATGTTTCAGTTGTATTGGAAGGTATACTGTATTGTTTGTCTAATCATAAAGATTTAAAAAATGCATAGTTTGGACTATATATGTATGATGGATTGCTAGGGTTTAAAAACAGAACAAATGGTGATAAAGGTCAATTTCAGTGTGTACATGGGTCAGAGATTAAAGTTGCTCTAATTTTAGTAAGAAGTTATGCAAATTTTTGGTTGAGCTAATAGGATTAATAAATGGAAGAGTTTTGACTGTGTTGAATGCTTGGTCTCCAAAGTAAAAGGTCAAACAGGGTTAATGTCCATTGGGTTCTGTGACATATGTTGCCCCATAAATATGATAACTAAGCATGACAGACCGTGCATAGTATTTCTTTTTAAAACCCTTTTGGGCAGCGCAGTCTCATTTGAGGGCGGGCGCTAAAAGGTTAGGATATGACACATATGACTAATGCTAAATCCGGTGACAGCCCTCATCTGTTTCCATCAGAAACACTGCACTTTTTTGGGAAAATTTCACGCCAAACAAAGGGAAAAGGCAAAGAAAAAGTGACGATGCGGTGGAAAGTGGACGTGTTGCGATTTGTTTATGACCCAGAGCTCAAAACATGTCAAGGCGGTTGTGCAGGTGAGAGAACGCACCTACTCTGGCTAGGTGTGTAGGCTTACACTTACCGATATGACCTCTCCCATTTGCCTCGTCTTCCCTTCTCCACTGGAACTGATAAAAACTGCACTTCTCACGACTGCTTTGATGATTGCAGTCAAAAACAAAACAGCACACCTTTTTTCCGTTAGAAGTGATGCTGTGTTTGTGTTGTGCAATTGCAGGCTGTCCTCAGAAGTGGTTAAATTATGCGACATTATGCAGGGTTTCAAACGAGACTGCGCTGCCCTATTAAGTCAACCAATAATTTGCATCACTTTATACCAAAATTGGAGTGACTTTAACTTTTGAAATTGACCTTTGTCATCCTTTCTGCTGTTTTTACCCCATAAATTCATAACATTCAAACATAAATAGTCCAGACTATACCTTTTTGGAATATTTATGATCTTGCAAATAATATGGCATGCCTTTCAATATGACTGGAACATTTTAAATTTTGACCCCTCTAGATTATTAGAGGTTAGCTCCAACATGCCTCGACATCTGAAAATAAACATTAATTAATTTATAATATGTGTCCCATATTTGGTGCTTATATGACAAAATTAATAACTGTTATGGACAGGGTTTTAGCTAGCACCATTTTAGTGCTGGGTAAATTATGCGATCATGGCTCACAGCCGGGGGTACAGGGGCCCCACTTAAAGGACCCTAGTGGGATCCAGGGCAAGGGGGTCGAGAAAGCGGAGACCCCCGAAGCTATAGGTTTTTATTCCTCTAAAATGTTATTGGCAAGCCCTATTTTAACTAAATTTGAGTGGTTTTTGATGCATTGAAAGCAAAATTAATAGACACAAAAGTGACATTTATGTTGTAATATTTGTAATATCAGAGTTCTTTTTTGCATGTTTCTGCCAAAGTCTAAATTAATAAAATAAATAACATTGAAAAGGGGTCATTCCATGTCAAATCAATGAGGGCCTCATGCACTTTGTCTCAGATTTTCTTCAAATTTTAATCAAATATTCCCAGACTATTCAGAACAACAAATCTGAAGTTTGAGGCCTGCGGGCCAAGTGGTTTCTGAGATATGGCCAATTTAGTGTGCATGGGGTCTGCCATTTTTTAGGCAAAAATTATGGCCGTCATTTCTGGAGCCATTTTCAAGGTAGAATATCTCAGCAAATAATGGACTTAGAGGCCTGACATTTTCTGTGGCAGTTGTCATGGACACCCAGACTTGGACTTTAAGACTTTAACCTTTAAGCCTAGTAAGTGCCTAGTAAGTGCCTGGAACACCTCCCAAGGGTGTTCCAGGCACTTGCTAGGCACTTATTAGGAGGTGTTCAAGGCACGTCCATCTTGGAGGAGACCCCGGGGAAGACCCAGGACTAGGTGGAGCGATTATATGTCCACACTGGCCTGGGAACGCCTTGGGATCCCCCAGTCAGAGGTGGTCAATGTGGCACGGTAAAGTGAAGTCTGGGGTCCCCTGTTGGAGCTGTTGCCCCCACGACCCGAAACCGGAAAAGCAGTTGAAGATTATATATATATACACTCAACAAAAATATAAACGCAACACTTTTGGTTTTGCTCCCATTTTGTATGAGATGAACTCAAAGATCTAAAACTTTTTCCACATACACAATATCACCATTTCCCTCAAATATTGTTCGCAAACCAGTCTAAATCTGTGATAGTGAGCACTTCTCCTTTGCTGAGATAATCCATCCCACCTCACAGGTGTGCCATATCAAGATGCTGATTAGACACCATGATTAGTGCACAGGTGTGCCTTAGACTGTCCACAATAAAAAGCCACTCTGAAAGGTGCAGTTTTATCACACAGCACAATGCCACAGATGTCACAAGATTTGAGGGAGCATGCAATTGGCATGCTGACAGCAGGAATGTCAACCAGAGCTGTTGCTCGTGTATTGAATGTTCATTTCTCTACCATAAGCCGTCTCCAAAGGCGTTTCAGAGAATTTGGCAGTACATCCAACCAGCCTCACAACCGCAGACCACGTGTAACTACACCAGCCCAGGACCTCCACATCCAGCATGTTCACCTCCAAGATCGTCTGAAACCAGCCACTCGGACAGCTGCTGAAACAAATCGGTTTGCATAACCAAAGAATTTCTGCACAAACTGTCAGAAACCGTGTCAGGGAAGCTCATCTGCATGCTCGTCGGCCTCATCGGGTTCTCGACCTGACTCCAATTTGTCGTCGTAACCGACTTGAGTGGGCAAATGCTCACATTCGCTGGCGTTTGGCACGTTGGAGAGGTGTTCTCTTCACGGATGAATCCCGGTTCACACTGTCCAGGGCAGATGGCAGACAGCGTGTGTGGCGTTGTGTGGGTGAGCGGTTTTCTGATGTCAATGTTGTGGATCGAGTGGCCCATGGTGGCGGTGGGGTTATGGTATGGGCAGGCGTCTGTTATGGATGAAGAACACAGGTGCATTTTATTGATGGCATTTTGAATGCACAGAGATACCGTGACGAGATCCTGAGGCCCATTGTTGTGCCATACATCCAAGAACATCACCTCATGTTGCAGAAGGATAATGCACGGCCCCATGTTGCAAGGATCTGTACACAATTCTTGGAAGCTGAAAATGTCCCAGTTCTTGCATGGCCGGCATACTCTCCGGACATGTCACCCATTGAGCATGTTTGGGATGCTCTGGACCGGCATATACGACAGCATGTACCAGTTCCTGCCAATATACAGCAACTTCGCACAGCCATTGAAGAGGAGTGGACCAACATTCCACAGGCCACAATTGACAACCTGATCAACTCTATGCGAAGGAGATCTGTTGCACTGCATGAGGCAAATGGTGGTCACACCAGATACTGACTGGTTTCCCCCCCAATAAAACAAAACTGCACCTTTCAGAGTGGCCTTTTATTGTGGACAGTCTAAGGCACACCTGTGCACTAATCATGGTGTCTAATCAGCATCTTGATATGACACACCTGTGAGGTGGGATGGATTATCTCAGCAAAGGAGAAGTGCTCACTATCACAGATTTAGACTGGTTTGTGAACAATATTTGAGGGAAATGGTGATATTGTGTATGTGGAAAAAGTTATAGATCTTTGAGTTCATGTCATACAAAATGGGAGCAACACCAAAAGTGTTGCGTTTATATTTTTGTTGAGTGTATATATATATATATATATATATATATATAGTATATATATATATATATATATATATATATATATGTATATGTATATATATATGTATATATATATACAGCAACACATCCAGGTACAGATGCTATCAAAATAAATATAAAAATAGTTAAGCTATCAAATTTACATAAATTTACACTTTATGATGATTTAATTAATTTAAAGGCTGATCTATGCAGCTGCAGCCCTGTAACTCTGTGTGACAGTTTTAAAGTTCTCCATCTCTAGATTATGCTTTATTTTGGACTAATTTGACCCTCAACAAGCTTTTAATCCTGCAGTCATCACCCTAAATCAAAGGTAAGATGTACAATTTCCTCTTTTACCTACTTTTTGTTGTAAATGTGCGGACCTAGATAAACCAAAAATGTTAAGTTATATTTTGCCTGCATGATGAAATCGTCCTGCATCAATTTTATTTTTATTTTGATGAATTCTTAGACTCCGGTAACAGCTGGTGCTCAGGTTGTGTGCTTTTTAATGATATAACCCCGGTTCTAATGAAGATGGGATGTTGTGTAAAATGTAAATAAAAACAGAATACAGTGATTTGCAAATCCTCTTCAACCTATATTCAATTGAATACACCACAAACATAAGATATTTAATGTTCAAACTGATTTTTTATTGTTTTTGTGCAAATATTTGCTCATTTTGAAATGGATACCTGCAATATGTTTCAAAAAAGCTGGGACAGTGGTATGTTTACCACTGTGTTACATCACCTTTCCTTCTAACAACACTCAGTAAGCGTTTGGGAACCGAGGACACTAATTGTTGAAGCCTTGTAGGTGGAATTATTTCCCATTCTTGCTTGATGTATGACTTCAGTTGTTCAACAGTCCGGGGTCTCCTTTGTCAGATTTTGCGCTTCATAATGCGCCACACATTTTCAGTAGACCACAGGTCTGGACTGCAGGTAGGCCAGTCTAGTACCTGCACTCTTACTACGAAGCCTCGCTGTTGTAACACGTGCAGAATGTGGCTTGCCATTGTCTTGCTGAAATAAGCAGGGACGTCCCTGAAAAAGGCGTTGCTTGGATGGCAGCATGTGTTGGTCCAAAACCTGGATGTACCTTTCACCATTGATGGTGCCATCACAGATGTGTAAGTTGTCCATGTCATGGGCACTAACACACCCCCATACCATCACAGATGCTGGCTTTTGAAGTTTGCGCTGGTAACAATCTGGATGGTCTTTTTCCTCTTTTGTCCGGCAAACATGATGTCCATGGTTTCCAAAAACAGTTTGAAATGTAGACTCATCAGACCACAGCACACTTTTCCACTTTGCATCTGTCCATTTCAAATGAGCTTGGGCCCAGAGAAGGTGGCGGGATTTCTGGATGTTGTTGATGTATGGCTTTCGCTTTGCATGGTAGAGTTTTAACTTGCACTTGTAGATGTAGCGATGACCTGTGTTAACTGACAATAGTTTTATGAAGTGTTCCTGAGCCCATGCAGATTGTATAAGATCTTTTAAACAATGATGTCGGTTTTTAATGCAGTGCCGTGTGAGGGATCAAAGGTCATAGGCATTCAGTGTTGGTTTTCGGCCTTGCCACTTAGTGTAGAAAGTTCTCCAGATTCTCTGAATCTTATGATTATATTATGGACTGTAGATGATGGAATTCCTAAATTCCTTGCAATTGAATGTCGAGAAACATTGTTCTTAAACTGTTGGACTATTTTTTTTTTTCATGCAGTTGTTCACAAAGTGGTGATCCTCGTCCCATCTTTGCTTGTGAATGACTGAGCCTTTTGCGGATGCTTGTTTTATACCCAATCATGACACTTACCTCTTTCGAATTAACCTGTTCACCTGTGGAATGTTCCAAACAGGTGTTCTTTGAGCATTCGTCAATTTTCCCAGTCTTTTGGTGCAACTATCCCAGCTTTTTTGAAATGTGTTGCAGGCATCATTATAAAAATGAGCAAATATTTGCACAAAAACAATAAAGTCTATCAGTTTGAACATTGAATATCTTGTCTTTCTGGTGTATTCAATTGAATATAGAAGAAGAATATGAAGAGGATTGGCAAATCATTGTGTTCTGTTTTTATTTACATTTTGCACAACGTCCCAACTTCATTGGAATTGGGGTTGGTATATATAAACACACAGACTTACAGTATCACTGGAATATGAAAGCTGTTGACAGCTCGTAGTCAGACCTGATTGCTTCATGATTTACACATACTTGCATGAAGTTCCAATATATTTCAGAGCTCATTCCAGGTTAAGGAAAGACACTTACAGAATAGTTTTTGACAAATTCAGTGATATCTGTCCAATTCTATGGCATCTATAGTAAGTACATATGCTACAGCATGAGGCAGATATCACTGAAAGAAGGTCTACATTGACAGATTCTTTTATTACAGTCAGGTTTCAACATACCCCAAGATACAAAAAATATAAAATGGAAATTCAGGAAATTAGGTCTCTCTAGTGGCCTCTAAAATGCCCAAAACCTGTGGGCCCCCACTAGGGGCACTGCCCCTGAACCCTGCTGGGGGCCTACGGTGGCACCTGGCTCCCTGCAGAATTTCAGAGTTATTTTTTTTCTTTGCCCATTTTCATCCTTTTCTATCTCAGCGACAGATTGTATAACAATCATTTCTACATAGATTCAGCATTATTTCATCATAAAAGACAGAGGAAGCGATCAGAGCGCCATGGCTACATGAGCATTTGAAAACGTTAGAGTTTATTGCCTCGTTATTTCTGAAAATGGCCTCATTCTTCTTAAAACTGACTTTAGAATTTTTTTTTTATTTAACCAGGAAAGCCCTATTGAGATTAAAAACCTCTTTTTCAAGGGAGTCCTGGCCAAGAGGCAGCAAAAGTTACAGTAACAAATGCACAGGTAAAATTACACAAACATTATGAAAAACAACTGCAGTTCGATAACATTATCTCAAGTGTTGTCAGTCTGGACTTAAAGTTGCTCAATTAAATAAGTTCAGTCAATTTCCAGTCTTTTTGCAACATGTTCCATGTTGAAGGCATAGAGTGAACAAATTTAAGCGGTTTTACTTTGTCATCTGATGGTAAATAATCCCATTAATGTCTTTGATTGTTTTGGGTGAAGAGACTCCATCTCAGACAAGCTTCTGAGCTCCGAAATTATTCATGCGCAGTGGAGGCAGGACGGACCAATTTTTAGGGGCAGACTGTTCAGTCTGCGACACCAGACGGTGTCGCCCACTGTGGCTACAACCCTGGTTATAGAAACTTTAGCTAAGTCGCACCACTAAAAGAGATTAGTAACAATATTTTGAAAGACATTTAATAGGGAAAAAAGTTTAAAATTCAGAGAATGAATGATTTCTAGATGCAGTCAATAAAGACACGGTGTTTAATCTGAAAGTTTGAAATAAAAGTTGTTGTTTGCTGAATAATTATAAACTTTAGGCTTTTACTCAGGAATTTGGTGGAACTTAAATATAAGTTCTTTTATTAATGCATTTTTTTCTTTTGTTCTCAGGAATACAAAACGTACAAAGAGAATTTTCTGAAAAGGTTCCAGTTGATGAAACTGCCACCGTACCTCATCTTTTGCATCAAAAGATTCACCAAGAACAACTTCTTTGTGGAAAAGAACCCCACAATTGTCAATTTCCCTATCACGTAAGTGGTGGTTGCGTTTGTGGTTTGTTTATTTATTAATTTTACTTGCTACTTCAGGGCATATCACACTGCAATCAACACTATCTTTTAAAAAATTATATACCAGATTATGAATAATTACTGTTTAACTTGTGCAGATGTAACTGATAAAAATAAAATTAGCCATATAGCATCTGAAAAATGCACACAGATGGAGAGCTATTTTTAGCCATAAAAGTGACGTAACCTCAGGTGCTGACTATTAGCTGTCTGAAGGTCACCCCTCCTGTGTTCACTACATGACTTACTCCAGTGCACAGTCAGTCTGGCCTGTTTTTTTTTTTTTTTTCGTCTCCAAATGGAATATGGCTGGCTTTAATTTGGCTTTTAAATCAAATTCTTGTATTTTGCAATCAAAAAATGTATCTCTCCGCCTCTTTGTAATCTGTGGTGTATTCAGAAAAACATGCACGTCTCAGTAGTAAGTCCCTTCGGCTGCTCCCTTCTTGTTCCACTCGGGGTCGCCACAGCACATCCGAGGTGCATTTGCATGTCGACTTTGGCACAATTTTTAAGAAGGATGCCCTTCCTGACGCAACTCCACATTACATGGAGAAACATGGCAGGGATTTGAACCCAGAACCATCTGCACTGAAACCAAGCACACAACCCACTTGGCCACCACCCCTGCTACCATGAAGTCTTGTTTCACTCCCACTGTGTTCACACACAGAGCAATGTAAAATTGCAGGGAGATGATGTCACCCAAATTCATATGCCTAACAGTTTGAGGTTTCTGAGTGTTTATCCCCATGAATTTCCTCATATTTATGACTTAATTTCTCTGGGCATATAGCACCAAAATTAAAACAAAATGCATCCATATTTTCATAATTCTTTCTTTCTTTCTTTATAATAGTCAGCTAATTTGACATTTTACTGTGCATCTGGAGCTGGGGTAATTTCAGCTGATTGGACATGATTTGGAAAGACACACACCTGTCTACATATAAGGTCCCACAGTTGACAGTGCATGTCAAAGCATTCTGATTATATTATGGACTGTAGATGATGGAATCCCTAAATTCCTTGCAATTGAACGCTGAGAAACATTGTTCTTAAACTGTTGGACTATTTTTTTTTTCTTTTCACGCAGTTGTTCACAAAGTGGTGATCCTTGCCCATCTTTGCTTGTGAACGGCTGAGCCTTTTGGCGATGCTCCTTTTATACCCAATCATGATACTCACGTGTTTCCAATTAGGTGTTGTTGGAGCATTCATCAACTTTCCCAGTCATTTGTTGCCCTGTCCAACTTTTTTGAAATGTGTTGCAGGCATCCATTTCAAAATGAGCAAATATCTTGTCTTTGTGGTGTATTCAATTGAATATAGGTTGAAGAGGATTGGCAAATCATTGTGTTCTGTTTTTATTTACATTTTGCACAACGTCCCAACTTCATTGGAATTGGGGTTGGTATATATAAACACACAGACTTACAGTATCACTGGAATATGAAAGCTGTTGACAGCTCATAGTCAGACCTGATTGCTTCACCTCCATGAAGAACTTGCTAACAGATGGTCCATTTGTTAGCTGGTAAGCTCTCAATCTGTATTTTTTCAGATACTGTTTAGATATTTATGGAGTAGGTTTATGTCCGACTTAGTTTTTTTTTATTGTATTTTTTACTTCTGGTTTGTCACGAAAATACGCCTTCTGGATTGATTGTCATGGTAACCGGTTGGGATATGGGAAAAAATCCGAACAGTAATCAGCCAATCAGAGCATGCATAGCGTCACAGCCATATAATAAATGTTTTTATTTTTTTACCACGTCAGGAGTGCATGTCGACATGTGGATCGCCGTGGCGTGTTGAGAGGTGATGAAGAACATCACCTGTCAACACACACACATATATATATATATATATATATATATATATATATATATATATATATATGAGGTCTGTTAGAAAAGTATCTGACCTTTTCATTTTTTGCAAAAACCATATGGATTTGAATCACGTGTGATTGCATCAGCCAAGCTTGAACCTTCGTGCGCATGCGTGAGTTTTTTCACGCCTGTCAGTTGCGTCATTCCACCCCTCTCGTCGGATTTTTATTGCGAATAAATGTCTGAACGATTTGGAGCTTTGCTGCATCAAATTTTTCCAGAAACTGTGAGAGACCTCCAGGTGGACACCATTCGGAAAATTCAGATGGCTTTCAGGGACGATTTTATGGGGATTACAGGAGTGCTCCAGCCGGTTTAAAGACTGCTCACAGCGTCTGAGAGCGCGGCGCACTCCGAGTGCCGATCGACAGGCTCAAACCCCGCTGAAACAACCAGATCATTTCCAACGTGAAGGCTTTGTTGATCCAGGACATCGTCTGACTTCCACAAAAATGGCAGAAGGCGTGGACATCAAGACTTTTTCGGCACATTCCACTGTTACAGGAGTTTTTTTCATGGAAAGAGAAGCGGAGGGATGCGCCACGGAGCCGCTCATCGTGCGGGACAAAAGCACCTCCGTGTTGGTCTCACAGGACGGCTTTCAGATGGCTTTCGGTGGCTTTTCAGTCGTGTGACTATCCGAGAAATTGTGCATGAGCTGGACATGCCAGAACATATCCTGTGAGGCTTCATCACGGCGTTGCTTTGCGCCATGCGGCTCCACCGTGACGCGCGGAATTCCTCCGCTCCTCTTTCCATGACAAAAACTCCTGTAACAGTGAAATGTGCCGTTCATTTCCACACTGGACGCTGTGTTGATCCGGGACGTCGTTTGACTTCCACAGGAATTGCGGAAGACGTGGACATCTGCACTTTTTCGGCACAGTGAGACAGACGTGTGGAAGAATTCCATGCGTCGCGGTGGAGCCGCATGGCGCAAAGCAACGGCGTGATGAAGCCTCACAGGCCATGTTCTGGCATGTCCAGCTCATGCACAAGTTCTCGGATAGTCACACGACTGAAAAGCCACCGAAAGCCGTCTGAAAGCCATCTGAAACCCGTCCTGTGAGACCAACACGGAGGTGCTTTTGTCCCGCGCCATGAGCGGCTCCGTGGCGTTGTTTCAGCGAGGTGTGAGCCTGTTGATTGGCGCTCGGAGTGCGCCGCGCTCTCAGACACTGTGGGCGGTCTTAAAACCGGCTGGAGCACTCCTTAATCTGTGTAATCCCCATAAAATCGTCCCTGAAAGCCATCTGAATTTTCCGAATGGTGTCCACCTGGAGGTCTCTCACAGTTTCTGGAAAAATTTGATGCAGCAAAGCTCCAAATCGTTCAGACATTTATTCACAATAAAAATCCGACGAGAGGGGTGGACCACTGCTCACACAAAGCCTGCTCACAGGCGAATGATGCAACCGACAGGCGTGAAAAAAACTCATGCATGCGCACGAAGGTTCAAGCTTGGCTGATGCAATCACACGTGATTCAAATCCATATGGTTTTTGCAAAAAATAAAAAGGTCAGATACTTTTCTAACAGACCTCGTATATATATGTACACAGAGTGGTATGTAAAGGCTTGGGCACCTCTGATGATTTCCATGATTTTCCTTTATAAGTCATTGGTTGTTTGATCAGCAATTTCAGTTAAATATATCATATAGCAGACAAACACAGTGATATTTGAGAAGTGAAATGAAATTTATAGGATTTACAGAAAGTTTGCAATAATTCTTTAAACAAAATTAGGCAGGTGCATACATTTGGGCACCGCAACAGAAAAAATACATCAATATTTAGTAGAGCCTCCTTTTGCAGAAATAACAGCCTCTAAATGCTTCCTGTAGCTTTCAATGAGAGTCTGGATTCTGGTTGAAGGTATTTTGGACCATTCTTCTCTACAAAACATCTCAGGTTTGTTGGTTTCCGAGCATGGACAGCCCACTTAAAATCACACCACACATTTTCAATACTGTTCATGTCTGTGGACAGAGATGGCTATTCCAGAACATTGTACTTGTTCCTCTTCATGAATGTCTTAGTAGATTTTGAGCAGTGTTTAGGGTCATTCTCTTGTTGAAAGCTCCAGCCCCGGTGCGGCTTCAACTTCATCTCTGATTGATGAACATTGTTCTCAAGAATCTGCTGATATTGACTGGAATCCATGTGACCCTCAACTTTAACAAGATTCCCAGTACCTGCACTGGCCACATAGCATGATGGAACCACCTCCAAATTTTACTGTAGGTTGCAAGTGTTTTTCTTGGAATGCTGTGTTCTTTTTCAGCTATGCACACTGCCCCTTATGTCCAAATAACTCAATTTTAGTTTTAGCAGTCCACAGCACCTTATTCCAAAATGAAGCTGGCGTGTCCAAATGTGCTTTAGCATACCACAAGTGACTCTGTTTGTGGTATGTACGCAGAAAAGGCTTCCTCTGTATTATACCTTCATACAGCATCTCTTTGTGCAAAGTGCGCTGTATAGTTGAACGATGCACAGAGACACTATCTGTAACAAGATCATGTTGTAGGTCTTTGGAGCAGGTCTGTGGGTTAACTATGACTGTTCTCACCATCCTTCACTTCAGCTTAGCTGAGATTTTTCTTTGCCTGCCACTTTGGGCCTTAACTAGTACTGTGCCTGTGGTCTTCCATTTCCTCACTGTTTCTCACAGTGGAAACTGACAGATGAAATCTCTGAGATAGCTTTTTGTATCCTTCCCCTAAACCATGATGTTGAACAATCTTTGTTTTCAGGTCATTTGAGAGTTGTTTAGAGGCTCCCATGTTGCCACTCATTAGAAGAGATGCAAAGAGGGGAAACATTTGCAAATGCCACCTTAAATACCCTTTCTCATGATTGGATTCACCTGTGTAAGGAGGTCATGGGTCACCGAGCTTACCAAACCAATTTTGTGTTCCAGTAGAGCTGAATGTATTCAAATCACTAAAATGATAAAGGTGCCCAAATTTATGCACCTGCCTGATTTTATTTAAATAATTATTGTACACTTTCTGTAAATACTAGAAACTTCATTTCACTTCTCAAATATCAGTGTGTTAGTCGATCATAGATATATTTAACTGAAATTCTGATCCAGACAACAATGATTATAAAGGAAATCATGGAAATCATCAGGGGGCCCAAACCTTTGCATGCAACCTGTTTGTGTGTGTGTGTGTTGTGTGTGTGGTGTGGTGTGTGTGTGTGTGTGTGTGTGTGTGGTGTGTGCTGGT